>NC_092761.1:37513821-37668266 GCF_047496795.1 Chiloscyllium punctatum | reverse complement strand
GGAGAGAGGGGGAGGAGAGAGGGAAGGAGAGAGGGGAGAAGGAGAGCGGGGAAATGGAGATGGGGATGAGAGGGGGAAGGAGAGAGGGGAGAAGGATGGGGGAAGGAGAGAGGGGAGAAGGAGAGAGGGGAAGGAAATGGGAAGGAAACAGGGGAGAAGGAGGGAGGGAATGAAAGAGGGAAGGAGAGAGGGGAGAAGGAAAGGTGAGAAGGAGAGGGGGAAGGAAGGGAAGGAGAGAGGGGAGAAGACGAAAGGGGAGAAGAAGAGCGTGGTGAAGTAGAGGGGGGAAGGTGAGGAGGAAGGAGAGAGGGGGGAAGGAGAGAGCGACAGGAAATGGGAAGGAAACAGAGGAGAAGGAGGGAGGGAAGGAGAGAGGGGACAAGGACAGTGGGGAAGGAAGGGACGGAGAGGGGAAGGAGAGAGGGGAGAAGGAGAGAGGGCGAAGGAGAGAGGGGAGAAGGAGAGAGGTGAAGGAAGGGGGAAGAAAGAGAGGGGAGGCGCAAGGGGGAAGTAGAGAGTGGAGAAGGAGAGGGAGGAAGGAAGGAAGGAATAACGAGAGATGGGAAGGAAGGGGGAAGGAGAGAGGGTAGAAAGAGAGGGGGAAGGAGAGAGGGGAGAAGGAGGTGGGGAATGGAAGGAAGGTGGAAGGAGAGAGGGGAAAGTAGGGGGAAGGAGAAAGGGGAGAAGGAGAGAGGAGAAGGAGAGGGGAAGGATGGGGGAAGGAGAGAGGGGAATGAAGGGGGGAAGGAGAAAGAGGAGAAGGAGAGGGGAAGGATGGGGGAAGGAGAGAGGGGAGAAGGAGAGAGTGGTGAATGAGAGGGGGTAGGAGAGAGGGGAGAAGGAGAGAGGGGAGAATGAGAGCAGGGATGGAGAGAGTGGGAAAGAGAGAGGCGAGAAGGAGAGGGGGAAGGAGAGAGTGATGAAGGTGAGGGGGGAAGGAGAGAGGGAAGGAGAGGGGCGGGAGAAGAGAGGGGCGAAGTAGAGAGTGGTGAAGGAGAGGGGGGATGGAAGGGAGAAAGAAAGAAGGGAGAAGGAGAGAGGGGTAGAGAGAGGGGGGAAGGAGAGTGAGGAAGGAAGGGGGTAGGAGAGAGGGGAAGGAAAGGTGAAGGAGAGAGGGGAGGAGAGGGGGAGAAACAGAGCGTGGACGGAAGGGGGAAGGAGAGAGGGGAGAAGGAGAAATGGGAATGAAGGGAGAAGGAGAGATGCGAGAACTAGAGGGGGAAGGAGAGAGGGGAGAGGAGAGAGGGGAGAGGAGAGAGGGAAAGGGGAGAGGGGACAAGGAGAGAGGGGAGAAAGAGAGGGGGGAAGGAGAGGGTCACGGATAAAGGGGGGAAGGAGAGAGTGGGGAAGGAGGGGGAAAGAGAGAGGGGGAAGTAGTGAGGGGAGAAGGAAGGATGGGGAAAGGAGAGAGGGGGAAGTAGAGAGTGGGGAAGGATACAGGGAGAAGGAGAGAGGGGAGCAGGAGAGAGGGGAACGAAGGGGAAAGGAGAGAGGGGTGAAGGAAGGGGAAAGGAGTGGGAAAGGAAGCGGGAAGGAGATAGGGGAGAAGGAGAGAGGGGGGAAGGAGAGAGGGGAAGGAAGGGGGAAGGAGAGAGAGGGGAGAAAGAGAGGGGGGAAGGAAGGAACAAGAGACGGGAAGGAAGGGGGAAGGAGAGAGGGGAGAAGGAGAGAGGGGAAGGAAGGGGGCAGGAGACAGGGGAGTGGGGGAGGGGAAGTAATGTGGAATGAGAGTGGGGGCAGAAGGAGAGAGGGGAAGGAATTGGGGAGGACAGAGTGGAGACGGAGAGGAGGGAAGGAAGGAGTAAGGAGAGACGGGAAGGAGAGAGAGGAGAAGGAGAGGGGGGAAGGAGAGAGGGGAGAAGGAGAGGGGGAGAAGGAGAGAGGGGAAGAGAGAGTGCTGAAGGAGAGGGGGAAGGTGAGAGGGGAAGGTAGGGAGTGGAGAAGGAGAAAGGGGACGAAATGGGGAAGGGGAGAGGGAGGAAGGAAGAGGTTGGAGAAACAGAGCGTGGAAGGTAGGGGGAAGGAGAGAGGGGAGAAGGAGAGAGCGGGGAAGGAGAGAGGGGAGAAGGAGAGAGAGGGGAAGGAGAGATGGGTGAAGGAAGAGCGCAGTAGGAGAGAGAGGAGAAGGAAGGGGGAAGGAGAGAGGGGAGAAGGAAGAGAGAAGGAGAGAGGGCTGAAGGAGAGAGTGGTGAAGGAGAGGTGGGTAGGAGAGGGGATAAGGAAGGCGGAAGGAGAGGGGAAGGACGGGGGAAGGAGAGAGGTGGGAAGGAGAGGGGAGGAGGAAGGGGAAAGGAGAGGGGACTTATGGGGGAAGGAGAGACGGCTGAAGGAGAGAGTGGTGAAGGAGAGGGGAAATGAGAGGGGGGAAGGAGAGAGGGGAGAAGGAGAGATGGGAAGGATGGAATAACGAGAGTTGGGAAGGAAGGGGGAAGGAGAGAGTGGAGACAGAGAGGGGGGAGGAGGGGGGAAGGAGAGAGGGGAGAAGGAGGTGGGGAATGGAAGGAAGGTGGAAGGAGACAGATGAGAAGGGGAGAGTGGAAGGAAGGGGGAAGGAGAGAGGGGAAAGAAGGGGGAAGGAGAAAGGGGAGAAGGAGAGAGGAGAAGGAGAGGGGAAGGATGGTGGAAGGAGACGGGAGAAGGAGAGAGGGGAACGAAGGGGAAAGGAGAGAGGGGTGAAGGAAGGGGAAAGGAGAGGGGAAGGAAGCGGGAAGGAGATAGGGGAGAAAGAGAGAGAGGGGAAGGAGAAAGGGAGGAAGGAGAGAGGGGAAGGAAGGGGGAAGGAGAGAGGGGAGAAGGAGAGAGGGGAGAAGGAGGTGGGGAATGGAAGGAAGGTGGAAGGAGACAGATGAGAAGGGGAGAGTGGAAGGAAGGGGGAAGGAGAGAGGGGAAAGAAGGGGGAAGGAGAAAGGGGAGAAGGAGAGAGGAGAAGGAGAGGGGAAGGATGGTGGAAGGAGACGGGAGAAGGAGAGAGGGGAACGAAGGGGAAAGGAGAGAGGGGTGAAGGAAGGGGAAAGGAGAGGGGAAGGAAGCGGGAAGGAGATAGGGGAGAAAGAGAGAGAGGGGAAGGAGAAAGGGAGGAAGGAGAGAGGGGAAGGAAGGGGGAAGGAGAGAGGGGAGAAGGAGAGAGGGGAAAGAAGGGGGCAGGAGACAGGGGAGTGGGGGAACAGAAGGAATGTGGAATGAGAGAGTAGGCAGAAGGAGAGAGGGGCAGGAAGGTGGGAGGACAGAGTGGAGATGGAGAGGAGGGAAGGAAGGAGTAAGGAGAGACGGGAAGGAGAGAGAGAGGAGAAGGAGAGGGGGGAAAGAGAGAGGGGAGAAGGAGAGAGGGGAATTGAGTGCTGAAGGAGATGGGGAAGGTGAGTGGGGAAAGTAGGGAGTGGAGAAGGAGAAAGGGGACGAAACGGGGAAGGAAAGAGGGGGGAAGGAGAGGGGGGAAGGAAGAGGGTGGAGAAACAGAGCGTGGAAGGAAGGGGGAAGGACAGAGGTGAGAAGGAGAGAGCGGGGAAGGAGAGAGGGGTGAAGGAAGAGCGCGGAAGGAGAGACGGGAGAAGGAAGGGGGAAGGAGAGAGGGGAGAAGGAAGGGAGAAGGAGAGAGGGGGAAGGAGGGAGAGGAGAAGGTGAGGGGGAAGGAGAGAGGGGAGAAGGTAGGGGAGAAGGAGAGAGGGGGAAGGAGAGAGGGGAAGGAAGGGGGAAGGAGAGAGGGGAGAAGGAGAGAGCGGGGAAGGAGAGAGGGGAGAAGGAGAGAGCGGGGAAGGAGAGATGGGTGAAGGAAGAGCGCAGTAGGAGAGAGGGGAGAAGGAAGGGGGAAGGAGAGAGGGGAGAAGGAAGAGAGAAGGAGAGAGGGCTGAAGGAGAGAGTGGTGAAGGAGAGGGGGGTAGGAGAGGGCATAAGGAAGGCGGAAGGAGAGGGGAAGGATGGGGGAAGGAGAGAGGTGGGAAGGAGAGGGGGGGAGGAAGGGGAAAGGAGAGGGGAATTATGGGGGAAGGAGAGAGGGCTGAAGGAGAGAGTGGTGAAGGAGAGGGGAAAGGAGGGGGGAAGGAGACAGGGGAGAAGGAGAGATGAGAAGGATGGAATAACGAGAGTTGGGAAGGAAGGGGGAAGGAGAGAGTGGAGACAGAGAGGGGGGGGAGGAGGGGGGAAGGAGAGAGGGGAGAAGGAGGTGGGGAATGGAAGGAAGGTGGAAGGAGACAGATGAGAAGGGGAGAGTGGAAGGAAGGGGGAAGGAGAGAGGGGAAAGAAGGGGGAAGGAGAAAGGGGAGAAGGAGAGAGGAGAAGGAGAGGGGAAGGATGGGGGATGGAGACGGGAGAAGGAGAGAGGGGAACGAAGGGGAAAGGAGAGAGGGGTGAAGGAAGGGGAAAGGAGAGGGGAAGGAAGCGGGAAGGAGATAGGGGAGAAAGAGAGAGAGGGGAAGGAGAAAGGGAGGAAGGAGAGAGGGGAAGGAGGGGGAAGGAGAGAGGGGAGAAGGAGAGAGGGGAAAGAAGGGGGCAGGAGACAGGGGAGTGGGGGAACAGAAGGAATGTGGAATGAGAGAGTAGGCAGAAGGAGAGAGGGGAAGGAAGGTGGGAGGACAGAGTGGAGATGGAGAGGAGGGAAGGAAGGAGTAAGGAGAGACGGGAAGGAGAGAGAGAGGAGAAGGAGAGGGGGAAAGAGAGAGGGGAGAAGGAGAGAGGGGAATTGAGTGCTGAAGGAGATGGGGAAGGTGAGTGGGGAAAGTAGGGAGTGGAGAAGGAGAAAGGGGACGAAACGGGGAAGGAAAGAGGGGGGAAGGAGAGGGGGGAAGGAAGAGGGTGGAGAAACAGAGCGTGGAAGGAAGGGGGAAGGACAGAGGGGAGAAGGAGAGAGCGGGGAAGGAGAGAGGGGTGAAGGGAGAGCGCGGAAGGAGAGACGGGAGAAGGAAGGGGGAAGGAGAGAGGGGAGAAGGAAGGGAGAAGGAGAGAGGGGGAAGGAGGGAGAGGAGAAGGTGAGGGGGAAGGAGAGAGGGGAGAAGGAAGGGGAGAAGGAGAGAGGGGGGAAGGAGAGAGGGGAAGGAGGGGGGAAGGAGAGAGGGCTGAAGGAGAGAGTGGTGAAGGAGAGGGGGGTAGGAGAGGGGGAAGGAGAGGGGATAAGGAAGGCGGAAGTAGAGAGGAAGGACGGGGGAAGGAGAGAGGGGAGAAGGAGAGGGGAGGAGGAAGGGGAAAGGAGAGGGGAATTATGGGGGAAGGAGAGAGGGCTGAAGGAGAGATTGGTGAAAGGAGAGGGGGAAGGAGGGAGGGGAGAAGGAGAGAGGGGAAGGAAGGAATAACGAGAGTTGGGAAGGAAGGGGGAAGGAGAGAGTGGAGATGGAGAGGGGGGAGGAGAGGGGGAAGGAGAGAGGGGAGAAGGAGGTGGGGAATGGAAGGAAGGTGGAAGGAGACAGATGTGAAGGGGAGATTGGAAGGAAGGGGGAGGTGAGAGGGGAAAGAAGGGTGAAGGAGGAAGGGGAGAAAGAGAGAGGAGAAGGAGAGGGGAAAGATGGGGGATGGAAGAGAGGGGAGAAGGAGAGAGGGGAGGAAGGGGGATGGAGAGAGGGGAGAAGGAGAGAGTGGTGAAGGAGAGGAGGGAAGGAGAGGGGGAAGGAGACAGGGGAGAAGGAGAGAGGGGAGAAGGAGAGAGGGCGAAGGAGAGAGGGGAGAAGGAGAGAGGTGAAGGAAGGGGGAAGAAAGAGAGGGGAGGCGCAAGGGGGAAGTAGAGAGTGGAGAAGGAGAGGGAGGAAGGAAGGAATAACGAGAGATGGGAAGGAAGGGGGAAGGAGAGAGGGTAGAAAGAGAGGGGGAAGGAGAGAGGGGAGAAGGAGGTGGGGAATGGAAGGAAGGTGGAAGGAGAGAGGGGAAAGTAGGGGGAAGGAGAAAGGGGAGAAGGAGAGAGGAGAAGGAGAGGGGAAGGATGGGGGAAGGAGAGAGGGGAATGAAGGGGGGAAGGAGAAAGAGGAGAAGGAGAGGGGAAGGATGGGGGAAGGAGAGAGGGGAGAAGGAGAGAGTGGTGAATGAGAGGGGGTAGGAGAGAGGGGAGAAGGAGAGAGGGGAGAATGAGAGCAGGGATGGAGAGAGTGGGAAAGAGAGAGGGGAGAAGGAGAGGGGGAAGGAGAGAGCGAAAGGAAATGGGAAGGAAACAGGGGAGGGGGAGGGAGGGAATTAAAGAGGGAAGGAGAGAGAGGGAATAAGGAAAGGTGAGAAGGAGAGGGGGGAAGGAAGGGAAGGAGAGCGGAAGGAGAGAGGGGAGGAGAGCGGGGGAAGGAGAGAGGGGAGAAGGAGAGAGGGGAAGGAAGGGGGAAGGAGAGAGGGGTGAAGGAGAGGGGAGGCGCAAGGGGGAAGTAGAGAGTGGAGAAGGAGAGGGGGGAAGGAAGGAATAACGAGAGATGGGAAGGAAGGGGGAAGGAGAGAGGGTAGAAACAGAGGGGGGAGGAGAGGGGGAAGGAGAGAGCGGAGAAGGAGGTGGGGAATGGAAGGAAGGTTGAAGGAGACAGGGGTGAAGTGGAGAGTGGAAGGAAGGGTGAAGGAGAGAGGGGAGAAGGAGAGAGGGGAGAAGAAGAGGGGGATAGGAGAGAGGGGAGAAGGAGTGGGGGAAGGAGACAGGGGAGAAGGAGAGAGGGGGGAAAGAGAGGGGGCGAAGGAGAGGGGGCGAAGGAGAGAGGGGGAAGGAAGTGGGAAGGAGAGAGGGATGAAGGCGAGACTGGAAGGAAGGGGGCAGGAGAGAAATCAGAAGCAGAGAGGGGGGAGGTAGAGAGGGAAGGAAGGGGAAGGAGCTAGGGGAGAAGGAGAGAGGGGAGAAGGAGAGAAGGGAAGAAGAGAGGGGAGAAGGAACGGGGAAGGAGAGGGGGATGGATAGAGAGGGGAAGGAGAGAGTGGGAATGGAGGGGGGAATGAGAGAGGAGGCAAGGGGGGAAGGAGTGAGGGGAGAAGGAGAGATGGGG
The DNA here is from genome assembly GCF_047496795.1 of Chiloscyllium punctatum. Taxonomy (NCBI): domain Eukaryota; kingdom Metazoa; phylum Chordata; class Chondrichthyes; order Orectolobiformes; family Hemiscylliidae; genus Chiloscyllium; species Chiloscyllium punctatum. The sequence goes on along the minus strand of NC_092761.1, from coordinate 37,661,337 downwards.
AAAGGACAGAGGAGGGTAGGAGGAAGAGGAGAAGGAGAGAGGGGAAGGAGAGAGGGGACAAGGAGAGAGGGGGGGAAGGAGAGGGGGATGGATAGAGTGGGGAAGGAGAGAGTGGAGAAGGAGGGGGGAACGAGAGAGGGGTCAAGGGGGGAAGGAGTGAGGGGATAAGGAGAGATGGGGAAAGGAGAGGGGGGAAGGATAGAGGGGCAACGTGTGAGGGGAGGTGGAGAGAGGGGGAACGGAGAGAGGGAGAAGGAGAGAGGGTGAGCGAGACGGGAAAGGAGAGAGGGGAGAAGGAGAAAGGGTAAGGAATGGGGAAGGAGAGAGGGGAGAAGGAGAGAGGGGAAGGAAGAGTGAACGAGAGAGGGAAGAAGGAGAGCGGGGAAGGGAGGGGAGGGAGGGGAGGAGAGAGGGGAAGAAGGGCGAAGGAGAGTGTGGGGAAGAAGACAGAGGGGAAGGAAGGGGAAAGGACAGAGGGGAGAAGGAAGGGGGAAGGAGAGGGGGATGGATAGAGTGGAGAAGGAGGGGGGAACGAGAGTGTGGAGAAGAAGACGGGGGAAGGAGAGTGTGGAAGGGAGAAGGAGAGATGGGGAAAGGAGAGACAGGGGAAAGAGAGAGGGGAAAGGAGAGAGGGGAAGGAAGGGGGAACAAGAGAGTGGAGAAGGAGAGGGGGGAAGGAAGTGGGTCAGGAGAGAGGGGAAGGAAGGGTGAAGGAGAGAGGGAAGGGGAAAGGAGAGAGGGGAGAAGGAGAGAGGGGGTAGTAGAGAGGGAAGGAAGGGGAAGGAGAGAGGGGAGAAGGAGAGAGGGGAGAAGGAGAGGAGGGAAGGAGAGAGGGGGGAAGGAGTGAGGGGAAGTAAGGGAGAATGAGAGAGTGGAGAAGGAGGGTGGGAAGGAAGGGGCAAGGAGAGAGGGGAGAAGGAGAGAGGGGAAAGAAGAGGAAGGAGAGAGGGGAGAAGGAGATGGGGTGAAGGAGAGAGAGTAAGGAATGGGGAAGGAGAGAGGGAGAAGGAGAGAGGGGAAGGAAGGGGGAAGGAGAGAGGGGAGAAGGAGAAGGGGGGAAGGAAGGGGAAAGGAGAGAGTGGAGAAGGAGAGAGGGGAGAAGGAGAGATGGGAAGGAAGGCACTGATCAAGAAATAGTAAACTACAATGTATCTGGAAATGGAGTATTCCAGTTCCAAGGATGCGAATTGGAAAGCAGTTTATTGGATGAATGTCCTGTTCCTTCCCACAATGCAACATCCTGAGAGTATCGACGGTTCCATTCCCCTTCACAGGTGGGTGTTCATATCTCTTCTGAAGGAGTGAGGTGTTTCCATTGTCCTGTTCCTGGAGGGTGTCCTTGCTGGTGCCTCTCTGTCTGACCCACTCCTTGTGTGACTTTAGTATTGCTGGGTTGTGAAACTGTCCTTAGGGCTTTGAGATAACTGTGGTGTTGTGTCATGTCCGTGGGAGCAAAAATCCTAATCCCTTGTATGTGTGCTGTCTGATTCGGCTTGTGAGCTGCTCGGGAATTCTGGGGGTTCTGGTACAGTTTGGCCCATTTTGCTTTTGTGGGCCTATCCTGGGTTAGCAAATCTTTTCCCACACTAATTTGTCCTGACCCGAAATTTATCCAACTGTCAGTGGTTACTGATTTGTACTGACCCCAATTTTTTCCAAGTGTGGATGGTTATGGATTTGCACTGACCCAAAATGTTTCTAATGTTGTGGGTTACTGACTTGCACTGTCCAGAAATGTTTTGAAATGTCAGTGCTTACTGATTTGTACTGACCTGTAATTTTTACACTTTTTGGTTGTTACAGATTTGTACGAACCCGAAATTTTTTTAAGTGTCAGATATTACTGATTTGCACTGCCCTAAAATTTGTCGAAGTGTCAGTGTTCTCTGATATGCACCCGACCAGAAATGTCTCCATGTGTCAGTGGATACTGATTTGCACTGACACCAAATTTTTCTAAGTGTGGATGTTTACTGATTAGCAGTGTCCCAAAATTATTTAAAACATCAGTGCTTACCAATTGGTACTGACCCGTAATTTTTCCACCTATCGGTGGTTAATGATTTGTACTGACCCAAAATTACTCTCAGTGTCGGTGCTTACTGATTTGTACTGACTTGAAATTCACCCAACTCTCAGTGGTTTCTGATTTGTACTGACCCCAAATTTTTCCAAGTGTGGATGTTTACTGATTTGCACTGACCCAAAATCTTTCTTAGTGTCAGTGGTTACTGATTTGTACTGTCCTGAAATTTTTCAAACAGTCACCGGTTCCTGTTTTGCACTGACCCGAAATGTTTCCAACTGTCTATGGTTACTGATGGAAACTGACTGGAAATTTTTCAAAATCTCGGTGGTTACTGATGTGTACTGACTCAAAATTTTTCAAATAGTTAGATCTTACTGATTTGTACTGACCCCATCTTTTTCCAACTGTCGTTGGTTACTGATTTGTACAGAGCAGAAATTTTTCAAAGTGTTGATTGTAACTGATTTGTACAGACCCGGAATTTTCTCTAAGTGTCAGTGATTACTGATTTGCACGAATCCAGTATTTTCTTAGACTCAGTGGCTTATGAGTTGTACTGACCTGAAAATTTTCCAACTGTCAGTGGTTACTGATTTGCGTTCACATGAAATTTTTCCAACTGTCGGTGGTTAGCGATTTGTACTGACCCCAAACTTTTGTAAGTGTCGGTGATTTCTGATTTGCCCTGCCCTGAGGTTTGTCAAAGTGTTAGTGTTTCCTGATTTGCACCAACTAGAAATCTTTTCCAGTGGTCACTGATTTGTACTGACACCAAATTTTTCTAAGTGTGGATGGTTACTGATTTGCACTGACCCAAACATTTTCGAGGTGTCGTTGGTTACCGATTTGTAGTGACAATAACTTTTCCACTTGTCGGTGGTTACTGATTTGCACTGCCCTGAAGTTTGTCGAAGTGTCAGTGTTTCCTGATTTGCACCAACTAGAAATCTTTTCCAGTGGTTACTGATTTGTACTGACACCAAATTTTTCTAAGTGTGGATGGCTACTGATTTGCACTGACCCGAACATTTTCTAGGTGTCATTGGTTACTGATTTGTAGTGACTATAACTTTTCCACTTGTTGGTGGTTACTGATTTGCACTGCCCTGAAGTTTGTCGAAGTGTCAGTGTTTGCTGATTTGCACCGACCAGAATTTTGTTTCCCATGTATCAGTGGTTACTGATTTGTACTGATCCGAACATTTTCTAAGTGTGGATGGTGACTGATTTGCTCTGACCCAAATTCTTTTGAAATGTCAGTGCTCACCACTTTTTGGTGGTTACTGATTTGTACTCACCCAATATTTTTCAAAGTGTTAGTGCTTACTGATTTGAACTGACCCTAAATTTTTCCAACTGTCACTGGTAAATGATTTGTAACTGACCATCAGTTTTACTAAGTGTGGACGGTTACTGATTTGTACTGACCCCTATTATTCTGTGTCGGTTTTTACTGATTTTCATTGAATCTATTTTTTTTCCAGCTGTCAGTGGTTACTGATTTTCATTGACTAGAAATTGTTTGAAGTTTCAGTGATTACTGATTTTAATTGACCCTAAATTTTTCCAACTATCAGTGTTTCCTGATTTGCACCGACCAGAATTTTTCCCATATATCAGTGGTACCTGATTTGTACTGTCGCAAATTATTCTCAGTTTTGGTGGTTACTGATTTCTCCTGACCCAAACCTTTTCTAAGTGTGGATGGTGACTGATTTGCACTGTCCCAAATTCTTTTGAAATGTCAGTGCTCACCGATTTGAACTGACCCGTAATTTTTCCAAATGTCGGTGGTTACTGATTTGTAATGACCGGAAATTTTTCTTACTGTCACTGGCTCCTGACTTGTACTGACTGACTTGAAATTTTTCAAACTGTCAGTGGTTACTGATTTGCACTGCCCCAAAGTTTGTCGAAATGTCAGTGTTTCATGATTTGCACCGACCAGAATTTTTTTCCATGTACCAGTATTTACTGACTTGCACTGACTTGAAACATTTTCTCAGTGTCGCTGGTTACTGATTTTTACTGAGCACAAGTTTTGCGAACCGCAGATGGTGACTGATTTGCACGGTCCTAAATTCTTTTGAATTGTCAGTGTTTACTGATTTGCACTGACCCGACCATTTTCTCAGTGTCGGTGGTTACTGACTTGCACTCACCTAATATTTTTTGAAGTGTTAGTGCTTACTGATTTGGACTGACCCTAAATATTTCCATCTGTCGATGGGTACTGATTCATAACTGACCCTCAGTTTGTTGAAGTGTGGATGGTTACTGATTTGTACTGACCCAAAATCTTTTGAAATGTCACTGCTCACCGATTTGAACTGACCCGTAACTTCTCTGTCGGTAGTTACTGATTTTCACTGACTAGAAATTTTTCAAAGTGTCCGTGGTTATTGAGTTGTACTGACTCAAACTTCATCCAACTGTCGGTAGTTACTGATTTGTAATGACCCAAAATTTTTCTAAGTGTCAGTAGTTACCGATTTTCACTGACTAGAAATTTTTCAAAGTGTCCGTGGTTACTGATTTGTATTGACTCGAAATTCATCCAATTGTCGGTAGTTACTTATTTGCACGGCCACAATTTTTTTCCAGATGTCTGCGGTTACTGATTTATACTGAATCCAAATTTTTCTTCGTATGGATGGTTACTGATTTCCACTGACCCGAATTTTTTCTTACTGTCACTGGTTCCTGATTTGTATTGACCTGAAATTTTTCAAACTGTCAGTGGTGACTGATTTGCACTGCCCCAAAGTTTTTCAAAGAGTCAGTGTTTCGACCAGAATTTTTTTCCATGAATCACTGGTGACTGATTTGTACTGACCACAATTTTTTCTAAGTGTGGATGGTTACTGATTTGAATTGTCCCAAAAGGTTTTAAAATGTCAGTGCTCACCGATTTGTACTGACTCAAAATTCATCCAACTGTCGGTGGTTACTGATTTAGAGTCGTAGAGTCATTGACATATACAGTATGGAAACAAACCCTTCTGTCCAACATGTCCATGCCGACCAGATATCCCAACCCAATCTAGTCGGACCTGCCAGCACCCGGCCCATATCCCTCCAAACCCTTCCTATTCATATATCCATCCAAATGCCTTTTAAATGTTACAATTGTACCAGCCTCCACCACTTCCTCTGGCAGCTCATTCCATACACGTACCACCCTCTGTGTGAAAACTTTGTCCCTTCAGTCTCTTTTATATCTTTCCCCTCTCACCCTAAACCTATGCCGTCTAGTTCTGGACTCACTAACCCCAGGGAAAAGACTTTGTCTATTTATCCTATCCACACTCGTCATAATTTTGTAAACCTCTATCAGGTCACCCCTCTGCCTCTGACGGTCCAGGGAAAACAGCCCCAGCCTGTTCAGCCTCTCCCTATAGCTCAAAACATCCAAGCCAGGCAACATCCTTGCGAATCTTTTCTGAATCCTTTCAAGTTTCACAACATCTTTCCGATAGGAAGGAGACAGAATTGCACACCATATTCCAACAGTGGCCTGACCAATGTCTTGTACAGCCACAACATAACCTCCCAACTCCTGATCAATAAAGGAAAGCATACCAAACGTCTTCTTCACTATCCTATCTACCTGCGACTCCACTTTCAAGGAGCTATGAACCTGAACTCCAAGGTCTCTTTGTTCAGCAACACTCCCTTGAACCTTACCATTAAGTGTATAAGTCCTGCTAAGATTTGTTTTCCCAAAATGCAGCACCTTGCATTTATCTGAATTCAACTCCATCTGCCACTTCTCAGCCCATTGGCCCATCTGATCCAGATCCTGTTGTACTCTGAGGTAACCGTCTTTGCTGTCCACTACACCTCACATTTTGGTGTCATCCGAAAACTTACCAACTGTATCTGTTATGCTTGCATCATTTATGTAAATGACAAAAGTAGAGGACTCGGCACCGATCCTTGTGGCACTCCACTGGTCACAGGCCTCCATTCTGAAAAACACTCCTCCACCACCACCCTCTGTCTTCTACCTTTGAGCCAATTCTGTATCCAAATGGCTAGTTGTCCCTATATTCCATGAGATCTAACCTTGCTAACCAGTATCCCATAGGGAACCTTTTCGAAGGCCTTACTGAAGTTGATTTAGATCACATCTACTGCTCTATCCTCATCAATCCTCTTTGTTACTTCTTCAAAAACTCAATCAAGTTTGTGAGACATGATATCCCACACACAAAGCCATGTTGACTATCCCTAATAAGTCCTTGCCTTTCCAAATACATGCACATCCTGTCCCTCAGGATTCCCTCCAACAACTTGCCCACCACTGATGTCAGCTCACTGGTCTATAGTTCCCTGGTTTGTCCTTACCACCCTTCTTAAACAGTGGCACCACGTTTGCCAACCTCCAGTCTTCCAGCACCTCACCTGTGACTATTGATGATACAAATATCTCAGCAAGAGGCCCAGCAATCACTTCTCTAGCTTCCCACTGAGTTCTAGGGTATATTCGATCAGGGGGATTTATCCACCTTTATGCGTTTCAAGACATGCAGCAATTCCTCCTTTGTAATATGGACATTTTTCAAGGTTTTACCATCTATTTCCCTACATTCTATATCTTCCATATCCTTTCACAAAGTAAATACTGATGCAAAATATACGTTTAGTATCTCCCCCATTTTCGGTGGCTCCACACAAAGGCCGCCTTGTTGATCTTTGAGGGGCCTTATTCTTTCCCTAGTTACCCTTTTGTCCTGAAGGTATTTGTAAAAACCTTTTGGATTCTCCTTAATTCTATTTTCCAACGCTACCTCATGTCCCCTTTTTGCCCTCCTGATTTCCCCCTTACGTTATACTCCTACTCCTTTATACTCTTTTAAGGATTCTCTCTATCTATCCTGTCTATACCTTACATATGCTTCCTTCTTTTTCTTAACCAAACCTCCAATTTCTTTAGTCATCCAGCATTCCCTATACCTACTAACCTTTCCTTTCACCCTGACAGGAATATACTTTCTCTGGACTCTTATTATCTCACTTATGAAGGCTTCCCATTTTCCAACCGTTCCTTTACCTGCGAACAACTGCCCCCAATCACCTTTTGAGAATTCTTGCCTAATACCGTCAAAATTGGCCTTTCTCCAATTTAGAACTTCAACTTTTAGATCTGGCCTACCCTTTTACATCACTACTTTAAATCTAATAGAATTATGGTCGCTGGTCCCAAAGTGTTCCCCCACTGACACCTCAGTCACCAGCCCTGCCTTATTTCCCAAGAGTAAGTCAAGATTTGCACCTTCTCTCGTAGGTACGTCCACATACTGAATCAGAAAATTGTCTTGTACACATTTACACACTCCATCTAAACCCTTAACACTATGGCAGTCAAAGCCTCTGTTTGGAAAGTTAAAATCCCTGACCATAACCACCCTATTATTCTTACAGCTAGCTGAGATTCCCTAACAAATTTGTTTCTCAATTCCCCTCTGACTATTCGGGGGTCTATAATACAATCCCAATAAGGTGATCATCCCTTTCTTATTTCTCAATTCCACCCAATTAACGTCCCTGGATGGAATTCCAGGAATATCCTCCCTCAGCACAGCTGTAATGCTATCCCTTATCAGAAACTCCTCTATTGCCTCTTTTTCTATCCTTCCTGTAGCATTTGTATCCTGGAACATTAAACTGCCAGTCCTGCCCATCTCTGAGCCATGTTTCTATCATTGATTTTTTTTTAGATTACATTACAGTGTGGAAACAGGCCCTTCGACCCAACAAGTCCACACCGACCCGCCGAAGCGTAACCCACCCATACCCTTACATTTACCCCTTACCTAACACTACGGGCAATTTAGCATGGCCAATTCACCTAACCTGCACATCTTTGGACTGTGGGAGGAAACCCACGCAGACACGGGGAGAGTGTGCAAACTCCACACAGTCAGTCGCCTGATGCGGGAATTGAACCCGGGTCTCCAGCGCTGTGAGGCAGCAGTGCTAACCACTGTGCCACCCACTCACACCGTGCCGCCCACTGTGCTATGATATCTCACAAATGTGAGGTGATGCATTTCGGCAAGACTAATTCAAGAGCGAATTATACAATGAACAGAGGACCCTTGGGAAAAGTTGATGGGCAGAGAGATCTGGGAGTGCAGGTCCATTGTACCCTGAAGGTTGCTGCACAGGTGGATAGAGTGGTCAAGAAGGCATATAGTCTGCTTGCCTTCATTGGACGGGGTATTGAGGGTAAGAGCTGGTAAGTCTTGCTAAAATTGTACAAGACATTGGTTCGGCCGTATTTAGAATACTGTGTACAGTTCTGGTCACCACACTCCCAAAAGGATGTGGACACTTTGGAGAGGGTGCAGAGAAGGTTTACGAGGATGTTGCCTGGTATGGAAGGTGCTAGCTATGAAGAGAGGTTGAGTAGGTTAGGTTTGTTTTCATTAGAAAAAGGGAGTTTAAGGGGGGGCCGTGATTGAGGTTTATGAAATCATTAACGGTGTAGACAGGGTAGATAGAGATAAGCTTTTTCCCAGGGTGAAGGATTCAATAATGAGAGGTCACACTTTCAAGGTGAGGTGGAAAGTTTAAGGGGGATACACACGGCAAGTACATCACACAGAGTGTGGTGGGCGTTTGGAATGTGTTGCCAGCAGAGGTGGTAGGGGCAGGCACGGTAGGTACATTTAAGATGTGTCTGGACAGATGCATGAGTAGGTGGGGTGCAGAGGGATACAGATACTCAGGAATTGGGCGACAGGTTTAGACAGTACATTTGGATTGGCTCAGGCTTGGAGGGCAGAAGGACCTGTTCCTGAACTGCACATTGTCTTTCTTTAACGCAGTCCCATGTTCCTAACAGTGCCCTGAGTTCATCTGCCTTCCATGTTAGGCCCCTTGCATTGAAATAAATGCAATTTAATTTATTAGTCCTACCTTGTTCCTGCCTGCCCTGACTGTTTCACTTCTGTACTTAACTGTACCAGTCTCAGATTGATATCTTTCCTCACTATCTCCCTGGGTCCCATCCCACCCACCACCCCCACCTTACTAGTTTAAATCCTAGCAAATTTCCCTACCAGTATATTAGATTAGACCCCTTCCAAATATTTGTAATCCATCCTTCTTGTACAAGTCACTTCTACCCCGAAAGAGATTCCAATAATCCAAAACATGTGAATACTTCTCCGATATAACAGTCCCACAACAGGAGAGAGAAGGAAAGGAGGGTGTTGGGGGATGGGGTTAAGGCGGAATGGAGGGGGGGGGGAAATGAGGGGGGAAATGAGAGGTGGGGAAGGAAGGGACGGGAAAGAGATGTGGGAAGGGAAGGGAGGGGAGGGAGAGGGGTGGTAGGAGGAAGGAAGGAGGGAGGGGTGGAGGAGGGGGGGAATGAGGGAGGGGGAGGGAGTGAGGGAGAGGGGGAGGAGTAGGGTGAATGAGTGGGGGAATGAGGGAGAGATGGGGAGGAGAGGGGACAGGAAAGGGAGAAAGGAGAGGATGGAAAAAGAGGGGATGATTAGATTAGATTAGATTACTTACAGTGTGGAAACAGGCCCTTCGGCCCAACAAGTCCACACTGCCCCGCCGAAGCGTAACCCACCCATACCCCTACATCTACATTTACCCCTTACCTAACACTATGGGCAATTTAGCATGGCCAATTCACCTGACCTGCACATCTTTGGACTGTGGGAGGAAACCGGAGCACTCGGAGGAAACCCACGCAGACACGGGGAGAACGTGCAAACTCCACACAGTCAGTCGCCTGAGGCGGGAATTGAACCCGGGTCTCCGGCGCTGCGAGGCAGCAGTGCTAACCACTGTGCCACCGTGCCGCCCACGAATGTAAGGGGGGAAGGTGAGGTGGGGATGGGGGAAACGGGAAGGAGATGTGAGAAGGTTGTGGAGGGGAAGGAGAGGGGTAGAAGGAGAAGGTGGTAGGAGAGGGGGAAGGAGGGAGGAGAAGGAGGGGTGGAGGAGAGGGGTAAATGAGGGAGGGGGCGCAGGAGAGGAGGGGAAGTATGTGGAGGGAAGGAGAGATGGGAGAAGGAGAGAAGGGAGGAGAGGGGAAATGTAGAGGGGAAAGGAAAGGAGCAATGTAAAGGGGGAAGAAGAGGGTGAAGGGGAAGGTGAAGTGGTGGAAACAGATGGGTTTGTTTTGTTCGAAAAGTGAGAGACTGCTCCCGTTAGGAACCTGAAATAATTACAGAAGCCGCTGGAAACACTGAGCAGTTCCAACAGCTTCTGTAGTGTTGGGGAGGGAGGATTAATGTGTCAAATCTACACAACGATAAAATAAACTCCAGCCTCAAAACAATCAGAAATCCTGACTCTGCAAACATCCTTGTAAATCTTTTCTGAATCTTTACAAGTTTCACACCATTCTCCCGATAGCAGAAAGACCAGAATTGTGTGGTTTATGGAATGTTACTATATCCGAGCAGTCGCTGTTTATAGTTAAATAATGTTCATTTAGTTAAGTTTTCCAGGAGAGTTCGGTTTGTCCAATCTTTCTTCCTTATGTTTGTGTTCCAACGATAGTGTGGAGTAAAGTGTGTTTTGCCTCAAGTCTGGCAGTTTGACCAATCACATTGTAACGCCTTACACTTCCCTTCAGGAAATCAGGAAAAGGGGTCTAGTCCATTTTCTTAAGGCAGAGGAGTTTGGTCTGGTTCATAACATCCTCAATGTCATCAATCCATGTCCCTCCAGCCCTGAGCAATGATGTTTACAGATTAATGGAGGACACACAGACACATTAATCGGTATTATCTTGGACAGGAGTCATTTGGGAATGATATTCCTCAGACCATCAACTCTCAGCTCGGCCAAGGATAAAGGCCAGGAATCCGGCACAATTGGGAAACAGCCCATTTCCCGGGAGACTGAGAGGTCACTAACAGAGCGGGAGCTGGAGAGTCAGGAACAGAATAACGGACAGTCCGCTCTGTTCACTGACCCTTCACCCCTCAGTGAATCCAGTGCCAGGAATGACTGCTATTAGTCAGACTGACAGAATGTGATCAGATACACACACTGTCCTTCCACATCATCAATATCGCCCAGCTCCCACCCTGTCTCAGCTCATCTGCCCCTCTGCCATCTTCAATATTTTAATCGGGGCAGCATTAAGTGCCGTGCTTTGAGCTGAGCTGTCTTACCTTCTGTACTCTCTCTCTAAACGGCTCCAATTCCCCCTGATCCCTCTCCGGTTTAAGATGCTCCTTGACATCTGCCCCAATGAATGAGATAGACCGTCACCTGACCCAATATCCCCTTCCGTGGGTCAACATCTACTGTATTTAAAACAAGGAACTGCAGATCCTGGAGCGCTGACAGATAGCACAGAAATTACTGGCGGGAATTAGTAGGAGGGGTCTCATTTGTGGGAGAAATCCGAGAGTCCAGGGATTGTCCTTCAGAACTGAAGGGATCTGATGCTGATGCTGTCAGACCTGCTGAGATCCCCCAGCAGTTTCTGTTTGTATTTCAGTCCCAATCCAATTGGTCCTGATCACGGCCTTGGAAATAGCTTGCCAATTACTGGGAAAGGGTTGGACATGTCTCCTTCCCAGCAGTTAACCCGGGCTCGAACCCCTGCCAGTGCACTACTGCACTTTGAAAGCAATCTTAAATGGGGAAAAACGGTGAGATGGAATGAATGAGAGTGGACTCTCCGAGGTTTCCCAAACATGGCCACATTAGGGGGACAGGGTGGGTCCCACCTGCTATTACATTCTCCGAGCTGGATTACAGGATTAGTGCTCATGTGCCTGACTGGGATAGTTCAGCTGAGACAAGATGCTCTGTAGAAATTCCCCAAGGTTCCTTCCAGAGCAGCTTCCAGACCCACGGCACTATCATGTGGAATGCTGAACACAGCAGATACACGGGATCACCACCAGGTGACAATTCCACATCAAGCCACTCCCCACCCTGGCTTGGAAAAACATCTCATTCCAACAAGTGCCATTGGTTGGAAATCCTGGAGCTCCCTCCCTTACATCATTGTGGGTTTATCTGCATCAAATAAATGGGAACAGTTCAAGGCAATAACTCACCGTCACCTTCACCAGAGCAATTATATCTGAGCAATCCATGGGGACCCAGCGGCAATGACCCAAACACATTAATGAATCACAAAATAAAGCTCAGTATTTGGGACCCGTGTGCTCCAGTGCTGAGTATCTGAATAAATTGGGTCGAGATTCGCGAAAATTAAAAGGTGGTTTCATTGGAATATCTCAGATTGTGAAGAGGCTTGAGAGGGGAGATGCTGAGAAATTAATCCTGTGGGTCCGGGAATCTGAAACACAATAACACAGTCTCAGGAGTTATTGGAAAAGCTCAGCAGGTCAGGCAGCATCTGTACAGAGAAATCAGCGTTAATGTTACAGCATCCGCAGTTCATTCGGGTTTGATTGCCACCCTCTCAGGGTAAGGGGCAGGGTATTTGGGACTGAGATGAGGAGACAGCACTTCACTCTAAGGCTCTGTCAGACCTGCTGAGATTCCCCAGCAATTTCATGTTTGGATTTCAGCCCCAATCCAGTTGGTGATGATCACGGCCTTGTTAAGTGTGTTAGGGAATGGGCAGGGAGCTGCTCGCTGGGTGATGGTGGTATAGTGGTGAGCATAGCTGTTTTCCAAGCAGTGGGCCCGGGTTTGAATCCCGGCCATCGCCGTGTTGCGGCTTTTAAATCGGTTTCTGAAGGAAAGCCACCGGGATATAACTGGATCTCTCAGATTGCTCCTTGCTTTTCCTGGCGATGGTTCCTGTGAATTGCAGTGTGGAACTGGGCGGCATTGTTCGGCATCTCGGAAGTTTTCCCCTCTGCTGCTTCCCATTTCTTATTGAAATATTGGTTGCAGCACAAGGATTGGTTTGTTTTGTTCGAAAAGTGAGAGACTGCTCCTGTCAGGAACCTGAAATAATTACAGAAGCTGCTGGAAACACTGAACAGTTCCAACAGCTTCTGTAGTGGTGGGGATGGAGGGTTAATGTGTCAAATCTACACAAGGATAAAATAAACTCCAGCCTCAAAACAGTCAGAGTTCCTAAGTTTTACAAACATCCGCATAGCATTTTTCTGAGCCATCAATTCCCCTTAAACCCTTCCAATGCTGAATAGCATCTTTCTGACTCTCACTTTGAGAGATGTCCCTCAGTGAGCTCCTCCACCATTCTTTCCATTTCACTGGGGACCCACTATCCACAGTCTCCAATCAAATGACCTGAACTCAGGCACACAGAGATCTTAAAGAGTGACACAATGCAGATAGGAAGTTGATTTCATTTCTGTTTCTGAGTCCAATCTTCACTCAGTGAGACAGAGTCAGGTATTCAAGGCTCCAACAAGAGCTGGATTCTGCTTCTGGTGATTGTCTTCATTCAGTGAGAAGGAGGGCCGTGGGCCGGAACGAGCTCATCATTGTGCTTCGGGTTGTCTGCTCAGTCTGCAGCATTGCAGACCGTGGGAGGAGGGCAGTGGGAAAGGTACCTCGTGTGGACTGCAATAGGACTTTCCACACATTGTTCCAGGGCAGTTACAGAGCTCCAGGAATTCTGAATGAGGATCAGAAAAGTGCATTGATTGAAGGAAAAGGATCAGGAAAGCAGGATAAAGCTGATGAGATCAGCAGGATTTCTCGACCTGACTCCGTGCCGTACTTTATTTTCTGCTTCATAAATTATATTCCGGAACTCAACCCACTCAGACCAATATAAGCTCAGAAACAAATCATTCAGTCCAACACATCCATGCTGAACTGATATCCGATGTAAATCTCATCCCATTTGTCAGAATTTGGCCCATGTTGCTCTGAACCCTTTTTAATTCCTACACCCACCCAGATACCTTTTAAATGTTGTAATTGTACCAGCCTCCACTACTTCCTCTGGCAGCGCATGCACACAGTGCCCTCTGGGTGAAAAATGTTCCCCTTAGGTTCATTTTATGTTTCCCCTCTCAACTTTAACAAATGCCATCTGCTTCTGGACTCCCCCACCACAGGGAAATCACCTTGCCTTTTTACCCTATTGAGGGTCCGTCATGATTTTGTGAACATCTGTAAGGTTAACCCTCAGCTACTGACGCTCCAGGGATAATAGCCTCAACCTACACAGTCTTAACCTCCAGCACACACCCTCCAATCTTGGCAATATCCTTGTAAATCTTTTCTGAACCCTTTAAAGTTTCACAACACCCTTCTTAAAGGAGGGAGTCCAGAATTGCACTATATACCAAAAGTGGCTGAACCAATACCGCAACATGACCTCCCAACTCCGTTACACAATTGACTGAGCAATAAAGACAAAAATGACAAACGCTTTCTTCACTATCCTATCGAAATGTTAGTCTACATTCAACGATCTATGAAGCTGCACTCCAGGTCTATTTGTTCAGCAACATCCCTAGTACCTTGTCCATTCAGTGTAAATGTCCTGCTCTCTTTTGCCTTTCCAAAATGCAGCACCTCACATTTATCTAAATTAATCTCCATCTGCCACTCCTCAGCCCAAAGGCCCATCTGATCAAGATCCTGTTGCACTCTGAGGTAACCATCTTCACTATCCTCCGCACCTCCAATTTTACTGTCATTTGCAAACTTACTATCCATTCGTCCTATGGACACATCTAAATCATTTATATAAATGACAAAACAACAGTGGACCCAGCACCGATCCTTGTGGCACACCGCTGGTCACAGGCCTCCAGTCTGAAAAGCAACTCTCCCCCACCACCCTCTGTCTTCTACCTTTGAGCCAGTTCTCTACCCAAAGGGTAATTCTACTGCCCCAACATACAACTTTAAAATTATGACACCAGTTTCAAAAGTACAACAAGAACCTATTCCTGATTGGGGAATCGGGGCCAGGGAATCAATAAAAAGAAATGTTGCAAGGGTCGGTAAATTAGAGATTCAGTTCAGTGCATCACTAAATGAATTCACCAGGTCAGCCGTACGTGGCAGTAGTGATTCAGGGAACAATTCAATGGAAGGAATTGAGGCAGGGCAACAGGAATTTATGCAGCGGCCTTTAAATTGGGCAGGATAACACTCAAAGGGAGAGTTGGTGCAGTTTCAGGATTTGTGCAGGATTGGTGAATGGGAGAAATGGTGCAGAGCAGCTGAGTCATAAACAGAGTCATACAATCATAGAGATGTACAACATGGAAACAGACACTTCAGTCCAACTTGTCTATGACACAATTTTAGAATTCTGGCAGTGCTCCACAAAATTGGAGAATCATTCCAAAGAACTACTAAATGGAAGGATTGGGCAAGGGCTTATCGAAATCAGAGAATTTGGAACGGGGCATCTGATATTGTCAAATTAGTGCAGTTAGAACCAAATGGGAGAGTTTCAGTTTTGCAGTAAATGGGACAATTGGGACATGACAAGACTTGATGCGGGAATGAGAGTAGGGCACCCCTAAATTGGGCGAGGGCATCAGGAAGTATGAGGATTGGCGTAAGGCAAAACTGAATGGAGATCTTGTTCAGGACGTCAGTAATTGAGGGAAATGGTGCTCAGCAACAAAGAATTGGAGAATTGATGCGGTACATCAGTAAATGAGAGACCTGGTGCACAGTGGAGCTAAATTAGAGAATTGGTGCATTGCAACAGTAAATGGGAGAATTAGTGTAGCGCACTCTTAAAAGGTAGAATCGGGCTCGGGCATCAGTAAATGGAAGGATTAGTCCAGGGGTATGAGTAAATGGGAGATTTGGTGGGAAACAATAAATGGGAGATTGGTGCACAGTGCCGTTGCATTAGAAAATTGATGGGAGTGCCAATATATTGGAAAATTGGAGCAGAGAATGTCTAAATTGGGGAATAGGGGCCAGGGAATCAATAATAAGAAGAAATGTTGCAAGCATCGCGAAATTGGAGATTCAGTTCAGTGCATCACTAAATGAAAAAAAAGCAAGACATCCGTACGTGGAAGATGTGTATCAGGAAACAACTAAATGGAAGGAATTGATACAGGGCAACATTGTTTGGAGAATTCATGCAGGTGCCATTAAATTCGAAGTGTGAGTACTGGGGAAGGGTAACCTCAATGGGTGAGTTGGTGAAATTCCCGAATTAGTCCAGGATTGGGAAATGGGAGAATTGGTGCAGGGAAGCGGAGCACTAATTACAGCCTTAGAGATGTACAGCGCGGAAACAGACCCTTCGATCCAACTTCTCCACGCCCAAATGTAAGAATTCTCGCAGCCCTCCACGAAATTGGAGAATCATTGCAAGAAACTACTGAATGGAAAAGTTGGGAAAGAGCTTATCGAAATGTGAGAATTTCCAACAGGGCGTCAGATAATGGGTGAATAAGTGCAGTTCACCACTAAATGGGTACGTTGTGCTGTGTTGCACTAAATGGGAGAATTGGGGCAGGGAGATTTAGAGTAGCGCACCCCTAAGTTGGGCGAGAGCATCAGTCAGTATGAGGATTGGGGTAAGGCAAAACTGAATGAAGAACTTGTTCAGGACGTCAGTAATTGGGGGCAATGGTGTTAAGCAACACTGAATTGGAGAATTGGTGTGGGGTATCAGTAAATGAGAGACCTGGTGCAGGTTGCTGATAACTTTGAGAACTGGAGCAAATGGGAGACCCCGGGCAGCGAATTAGAAAATAGGACAAATGTTGCAAAGGGTCAGTGGTCCAGATTCAATACAGTGCACCACGATATGGGGGAGTTGGTGCAGTTCAGCACGAAAGGGGGGATATTTGCAGTTTGGGGAATTTGGAGGTATGATGCAGGGATTGCCAAGATTAGAGAATTCTGTCAGCGGTCGACTAAATGGGAGAATTGTTGCAGGGAAATACTGAATGGAAGACCTGGTGCACAGTGGAGCTAAATTACAGAATGGGTGTATGGCACCAGGAAATGGGAGAATTAGGGTAGCGCACCTTTAAATGGTAGAATCGGGGTCGGGCATCAGTAAGGAGAAGAGGTCGGACAGGAGTATGAGTCAATTCGAGATTTGGTGGGTTTCAATAAATGGGAGATCTGGTGCACAGTGCCATTACATTGGAAAATTGGTGGGAGTGTCTGTATATTAGAAAATTGGAGCGGAGCATGTCTAAATTGGGGAAAAGGGGCCAGGGAATCAATCAAAAGAAATGTTGGAAGCATCGAGTAAATTGGAGAGTCAGGTCAGTGCATCACAAAATGATCAAATATAATCAGCAGGGAATCCGGACGTTGAAAATGTGTATCAGGGAACAACTAAATGGAAGAAATTGATGCAGAGCAACAATAATTGGGGAATTCATGCAGGTGCCGTTCAATTCTAAGTGTGAGGACTGGGGCAGGGTAACCTCAGTGGGTGAGTTGGTGAAATTCCCGAATTAGTGCAGGATTGGTAAATGGGAGAATTGGTGCAGGGAAGCGGAGCACTCATTACAGCCTTAGAGATGTACAGCACGGAAACATATCCATCAATCCAACCTGTCCACGTTCAAATTCTCTAAGCTCTACACTAAATTGGAGAATCATTGCAATAAAATACTAAATGGATCAATTTCGAAAGGGGTTATCGAAATGTGAGAATTTTCAACAGGATATCAAGTAATGGGTGAATTAGTGAGTTCAGTGCTAATTGGGTGAGTTATGCTGTGTTGCAACTACATGGGAGAATTGGGGCAGGACAATACCTTTTGGGAGATTTAGAGTAGCGCACCCCTAAATTGGGCGAGGGCATCAGTCAGTATGTGTATTGGTTTAAGGCAACACTGAGTGGAGAACTTATTCAGGACTTCAGTAATTGGGGGAAATGGTGCTAAGCAACACTGAATTGGAGAATTGGTGTGGGGCATCAGTAAATGAAAGACATGGTGCAGGATGCGAATAACTTTGAGAATTGGAGAAACTGGGAGACCCCGGGCAGTGAATCAGTAAATAGGACAAATGTTGCAAAGGACGAGTGGTCCACATTCAATAGAGTGCACTACGAAATGGGTTCACCACGAAAGGGAAGATATGTGTAGGATCGGTAATTTAGAGATTTGATGCAGGGATCTCCAAGATTAGAGAATTTTGGCAGGAGACTACAAAATGGGAGAATTGTGGCAGGATAATGCTGAATGGAAGACCTGGTGCACAGTGGAGCTCAATGAGAGAATGGGTGCTTGGCACCAGGAAATGGGAGAATTAGGGTAGCGCACGATTAAATGGGAGAATCAGGTTCGGGCATCAGGAAATGGAGGAATTAATACAGGGATATGAGTAAAAGGGAGATTTGACAGAAACACTAAATGGGAGAATCAGTGCAGATTGCCATTCCATCACAACATTAGAGAGAGTGACAACATATTTTCTATAATGGAGGTGGAAGCACAGACGCTGCTCCAGCTCCTTTATTTTCTATAATACAGGAGGAAGCAGTGACTCTGCTCCAGCTCCTTTATTTCCTATAATACAGGAGGAAGCAGTGACGCTGCTCCAGCTCCTTTATTTTCTATAATACAGGAGGAAGCAGTGACGCTGCTCCAGTTCCTTTATTTTCGAGAATACAGGAGGAAGCAGTGACGCTGCTCCAGCTCCTTTATTTTCTATAATACAGGAGGAAGCAGTGACGCTGCTCCAGCTCCTTTATTTTCTTTCATACACGAGGAAGCAGTGACACTGCTCCAGCTCCTTTATTTTCTACAATACAGGAGGAAGCAGTGACGCTGCTCCAGCTCCTTTATTTTCTTTCATACAGGAGGAAGGAGAGACGCTGCTCCAGCTCCTTTATTTTCTATAATACAGGGGGAAGCAGTGACGCTGCTCCAGCTCCTTTATTTTCTATAATACAGGAGGAAGCACGGACGATGCTCCAGCTCCTTTATTTTCTATAATACAGGAGGAATCAGTGACTCTGCTCCAGCTCCTTTATTTTCTACAATACAGGAGGAAGCAGTGACGCTGCTCCAGCTCCTTTATTTTCTACAATACAGGAGGAAGCAGTGACGCTGCTCCAGCTCCTTTATTTTCTTTCATACAGGAGGAAGCAGTGACGCTGCTCCAACTCCTTAATTTTCTATAATACAGGAGGAAGCAGAGACGCTGCTCCAGCCCCTTTATTTTCTATAATGCAGGAGGAAGCAGTGACTCTGCTCCAGCTCCTTTATTTTCTATAATGCAGGAGGAAGCAGTGACGCTGCTCCAGCTCCTTTATTTTCTATAATCCAGGAGGAAGCAGTGACGCTGCTCCAGCTCCTTTATTTTCTATAATGCAGGAGGAAGCAGTCACTCAGCTCCAGCTCCTTTATTTTCTATAATGCAGGAGGAAGCAGTGACGATGCTCCAACTCCTTTATTTTCTATAATACAGGAGGAAGCAGTGACGCTGCTCCAGCTCCTTTATTTTCGAAAATACAGGAGGAAGCAGTGACGCTGCTCCAGCTCCTTTATTTTCTATAATACAGGAGGAAGCAGTGACGCTGCTCCAGCTCCTTTATTTTCTATAATACAGGAAGAAGCAGTGACGCTGCTCCAGCTCCTTTATTTTCTAAAATACAGGAGGAAGCAGTGATGCTGCTCCAGCTCCTTTATTTTCTATAATACAGGAGGAAGCAGTGACGCTGCTCCAGCTCCTTTATTTTCGAAAATACAGAGGAAGCAGTGACGCTGCTCCAGCTCCTTTATTTTCTATAATACAGGAGGAAGCAGTGACACTGCTCCAGCTCCTTTTTTTTCGATACTACAGGAGGAAGCAGTGACGCTGCTCCAGCTCCTTTATTTTCTATAATGCTGGAGGAAGCAGAGACGCTGCTCCAGCTCCTTTATTTTCTATAATACTGGAGGAAGCAGTGACGCTGCTCCAGCTCCTTTATTTTCTATAATACAGGAGGAAGCAGTGACACTGCTCCAGCTCCTTTTTTTTCGATACTACAGGAGGACGCAGTGACGCTGATCCAGCTCCTTAATTTTCTATAATACAGGAGGAAGCAGAGATGCTGCGCTAGCTCCTTCATTTTCTAAAATACAGGAGGAAGCAGTGACGCTGCTCCAGGTCCTTTATTTTCTATAATACAGGAGGAAGCAGTGACGATGCTCTAGCTCCTTTATTTTCTATAATACATGAGGAAGCAGTGACGCTTCTCCAGCTCCTTTATTTTCTATATTACAGGAGGAAGCAGGGACGCTGCTCCAGCTCCTCTATTTTCTATAATACAGGAGGAAGCAGTGACGCTGCTCCAGGTCCTTTATTTTATTAAATACAGGGGGAAGCAGTGACGATGCTCCAGCTCCTTTATTTTCTAAAATACAGGGGGAAGCAGTGACGCTGCTCCAGCTCCTCTATTTTCTATACTACAGGAGGAAGCAGTGACGCTGCTCCAGGTCCTTTATTTTCTATAATACTGGAGGAAGCAGTGACGCTGCTCCAGCTCCTTCATTTTCTATAATACAGGAGGAAGCAGTGACGCTGCTCCAGCTCCTTTATTTTCTCTAACACAGCAGGAAGCAGAGATGCTTCTCCAGCTCCTTTATTTTCTATAATACAGGAGGAAGCAGTGACGCTGCTGCTGCTCCTTCATTTTCCTTAATACAGGAGGAAGCATTGACGCTGCTCCAGCTCCTTTATTTTCTCTAATACAGTAGGAAGCAGAGATGCTTCTCCAGCTCCTTTATTTTCTATAATACAGGAGGAAGCCGTGACGCTGCTGCTGCTCCTTTATTTTCCTTAATACAGGAGGAAGCAGTGACGCTGCTCCAGCTCCTTTATTTTCTATAATACAGGAGGAAGCAGTGACTCTGCTCCAGCTCCTTTAGTTTCCTTAATACAGGAGGATGCAGTGACTCTGCTCCAGCTCCTTTATTTTCTATAATGCAGGAGGAAGCAGTGATGCTTCTCCAACTCCTTTTTTTTCCTATAATGCAGGAGGAAGCAGTGACTCTGCTCCAGCTCCTTTATTTTCTATAATGCAGGAGGAAGCAGTGACGCTGCTCCAGCTCCTTTATTTTCTATAATGCAGGAGGAAGCAGTGATGCTTCTCCAAATCCTTTATTTTCCATTATACAGGAGGAAGCAGTGACGCTGATCCAGCTCCTTTATTGTCTATAATACAGGAGGAAGCAGAGACGCTGCTCCAGCTCCTTTATTTTCGATAATACAGGAGGAAGCAGAGACGATGCTCCAGCCCCTTTATTTTCAATAAGACAGGAGGAAGCAGTGACACTGCTGCAGCTCCTTTATTTTCTATAATACAGGAGGAAGCAGTGGCACTGCTCCAGCTCCGTTATTTTCTATAATACAGGAGGAAGAAGTGACACTGCTCCAGCTCCTTTATTTTCTATAATACAGGAGGAAGCAGAGACGCTGCCCCAGCTCCTTTATTTTCTATAATACAGGAGGAAGCAGAGACGCTGCTCCAGCTCCTTTATTTTCCATAATACAGGAGGAAGCAGAGACGCTGACCCCGCTCCTTTATTTTCTATAATACAGGAGGAAACTGTGATCCTGCTCCAGCTCTTTTATTTTCTATAATACAGGAGGAAGCAGAGACGCTGCTCCAGCTCCTTTATTTTCTTTAATACAGGAGGAAGCAGAGATCCTGCTCCAGCCCCTTTATTATCTATAATAAAGGAGGAAGCATTTTTGCTGCTCCAGCTCCTTTATTTTATTTAATACAGGAGGAAACAGTGAAAATGCTCAAGCTCCTTTATTTTCTATAATACAGCAGAAAACAGTGACGCTGCTCAAGCTCCTTTATTTTCTATAATACAGGAGGAAGCAGTGACGCTGCTCCAGCTCCTTTATTTTCTATAATACAGGAGGAAGCAGTGACCCTGATCCAGCTCCTTTATTTTATTTAATACCGGGGGAAGCAGTGACGATGCTCCAGCTCCTTTATTTTGTATAATACAGGAGGAAGCAGAGACGCTGCTCCAGCTCCTTTATTTTCGAGAATACAGGAGGAAGCAGTGACGCTGCACCAGCTCCTTTATTTTCTATAATACGGGAGGAAGCAGATACGCTTCTCCAGCTCCTTTATTTTCTATAATACAGGAGGAAGCAGAGACGCTGCTCCAGCTCCTTTATTTTCTATAATACAGGAGGAAGCAGTGACGCTGCTCCAGCTCCTTTATTTTCTATAATACAGGAGGAAGCAGTGACACTGCTCCAGCTCCTTTATTTATATAATACAGGTGGAAGCAGTGACGCTGCTCCAGCTCCTTTATTTTCTATAATACAGGAGGAAGCAGTGACGCTGCTCCAGCTCCTTTATTTTCTATAATACAGGAGGAAGCAGTGACGCTGCTCCAGCTCCTTTATTTTCTATGATACAGGAGGAAGCAGTGACTCTGCTCCAGCTCCTTTTATTTTCTATCATACAGGAGGAAGCAGAGACGCTGCTCCAGCTCCTTTATTTTCTACATTACAGGAGGAAGCAGAGATGCTTCTCCAGCTCCTTTATTTTCTATAATACAGGAGGAAGCAGAGACGCTGCTCCAGCTCCTTTATTTTCTATAATACAGGAGGAAGCAGAGACGCTGCTCCAGCTCCTTTATTTTCTAAATTACAGGTGGAAGTAGAGACCTTGCTCCAGCTCCTTTATTTTCTAAATTACAGGTGGAAGTAGAGACGTTGCTCCAGCTCCTTTATTTTCTATAATAAAGGAGGAAGCAGTGATGCGGGAATGAGAGTAGGGCACCCCTAAATTGGGCGAGGGCATCAGGAAGTATGAGGATTGGCGTAAGGCAAAACTGAATGGAGATCTTGTTCAGGACGTCAGTAATTGAGGGAAATGGTTCTCAGCTACAAAGAATTGGAGAATTGATGCGGTACATCAGTAAATGAGAGACCTGGTGCACAGTGGAGCGAAATTAGAGCATTGGTGCATTGCAATAGTAAATGGGAGAATTAGAGTAGCGCACTCTTAAATGGTAGAATCGGGCTCGGGCATCAGTAAATGGAAGGATTAGTCCAGGGGTATGAGTAAATGGGAGATTTGGTGGGAAACAATAAATAGGAGATTGGTGCACAGTGCCGTTGCATTAGAAAATTGATGGGAGTGCCAATATATTGGAAAATTGGAGCAGAGAATGTCTAAATTGGGGAATAGGGGTCAGGGAATCAATAAGAAGAAGAAATGTTGCAAGCATCGGGAAATTGGAGATTCAGTTCAGTGCATCACTAAATGAAAAAAAAGCAAGACATCTGTACGTGGAAGATGTGTATCAGGAAACAACTAAATGGAAGGAATTGATACAGGGCAACATTGTTTGGAGAATTCATGCAGGGGTTCCATTAAATTCGAAGTGTGAGTACTGGGGCAGGGTAACCTCAATGGGTGAGTTGGTGAAATTCCCGAATTAATCCAGGATTGGGAAATGGGAGAATTGGTGCAGGGAAGCGGAGCACTAATTACAGCCTGAGAGATGTACAGCGCGGAAACAGACCCTTCGATCCAACTTCTCCACGCCCAAATGTAAGAATTCTCGCAGCCCTCCACGAAATTGGAGAAGTTGGGAAAGAGCTTATCGAAATGTGAGAATTTCCAACAGGGCGTCAGATAATGGGTGAATCAGTGCAGTTCACCACTAAATGGGTACGTTGTGCTGTGTTGCACTAAATGGGAGAATTTGGGCAGGGAGATTTAGAGTAGCGCACCCCTAAATTGGGCGAGAGCATCAGTCAGTATGAGGATTGGTGTAATGCAAAACTGAATGAAGAACTTGTTCAGGACATCAGTAATTGGGAGAAATGGTGCTGAGCAACACTAAATTGGAGAATTGGTGTGGGGTATCAGTAAATGAAAGATCTGGTGCGGGGTGCTGATAACTTTGAGAATTGGAGCAACTGGGAGACCCCGGGCAGTGAATCAGTAAATAGGACAAATGTTGCAATCTGATCTCCAAGATGAGAGAATTCTGTCAGCAGACTACTAAATGGGAGAATTGTTGCAGGGAAATGCTGAATGGAAGACCTGGTGCACAGAGGAGACTGTCACCAGGAAATGGGAGAATTAGAGTAGCGCATCCTTAAATAGTCGAATCGGGGTCGGACATCAGTAAATGGGGGAAGTAATACAGGGATATGAGTAAAAGGGAGATTTGGTGGAAACACGAAATGGGAGAATCGGTGCAGAGTGCCATTCCATCAGAACATTGGTGACAGTGCCAACATATTTTCTATAATACAGGAGGAAGCAGTGACGCTGCTCCAGCTCCTTTATTTTCTATAATACACGAGGAAGCAGTGACGCTGCTCCAGCTCCTTTATTTTCTATAATACAGGAGGGGGCAGAAAGCCTGTTAGCTGGTCCACTCTCAATTTGTCTCCGAATGTCAGGCTTTTCAAAGAGCAGAAATGGGAAATGAGGAATATGGGCAGACCGAGAGTCCGAGAATGTGAAAGAGGGTCAGGTACATTCACAGAGAAAGAAAGAAATATGGAGACGCATATTGAGGGAGATACTGAAAGAACCAATTCTCCAATCGACATGGCTGCTGACTGACAGAAACAAATAGGAATAAAAAGGTAACTATTAAGCACAGCCTTTCACCAGCTCCGGGTAACGGAAGGATTCTTACAGACAACAAAGTCATTTTGATTTTTCAACATTGACGGTTATAAGCTAATGAAAGATTTTGGGAAATATCCCGACAGGTAAAACTGATCATTTTACTAAAAATATAATACAGAAATGTCGAAGGAACCTCGCTCTGCAGATATGAAGCATTAACTCTGTTTCTCTCCACTGTCCTACTGAGTTTTTCTTTCAAATCTTGGTTTTGGTTCAGATTTCAAACATCGGCAGTTCTTTGTTACATGTTATTCTTAACAACGTTTGAGACAAAACCAATGAACTGACGGCTTCAGAAGCTCGGTCAGAAATACTGTTAGCAAGATATCATTGCAGAACACATCGCCCATTCCCTGACGAGGAATCACCCTTTCCCCCTCAGAGAGTGCACCAACTCCTCACCGTGAGATTAAAAGGGAAGGTGACAGAAACTGTCGCATTTATTCTCAATGAAACCACTTATACATTTCATTTTGGATCGTTTTCGCTGCACATTAGTTTCTCGTTGTCTTCGAGGCTTTTTTTAACACAACAGGAAAATACCATTCGGCCCATCGTGCAGTATGGCTCATCAGATAGACATCTGTTTTCGATCCAGTGTCCAGCTTTGACACGATACCTTGTGTGTTCTGATGTTTTCATCGCAAAACTCATAAAATAAAGAGGCTGGAGCATCTTCACTGCTTCCTCCTGTATTATAGAAAATAAAGGAGCTGGAGCAGCGTCACTGCTTCCTCCTGTATTATAGAAAATAAAGGAGCTGGAGCAGAGTCACTGCTTCCTCCTGTATTATAGAAAATAAAGGAACTGGAGCATCTTCACTGCTTCCTCCTGTATTATAGAAAATAAAGGAGCTGGAGCAGCGTCACTGCTTCCTCCTGTATTATAGAAAATAAAGGAGCCGGAGCAGCGTCTCTGCTTCCTCCTATGTTATAGAAAATAAAGGAGCTGGAGCAGCGTCACTGCTTACTCCTGTATTATAGAAAATAAAGGAGCTGGAGCAGCGTCTGTACTTCCACCTCCATTATAGAAAATATGTTGGCACTCTCTCCAATGTTGGGATGGAATGGCAATCTGCACTGATTCTCCCATTTAGTGTTTCTGTCAAATCTCCCTTTTACTCATATCCCTGTATTAATTCCTCCATTTCCTGATGCCCGAACCTGATTCTCCCATTTAAATGTGCGCTACCCTAATTCTCCCATTTCCTGGTGCCATGCACCCATTCTCTAATTTAGCTCCACTGTGCACCAGGTCTTCCATTCAGCATTATCCTGCCACAATTCTCCCATTTTGTAGTCTCCTGCCAAAATTCTCTAATCTTGGAGATCCCTGCATCAAATCTCTAAATTACCGATCCTACACATATCTTCCCTTTCGTGGTGAACCCATTTCGTAGTGCACTCTATTGAATGTGGACCACTCGTCCTTTGCAACATTTGTCCTATTTACTGATTCACTGCCCGGGGTCTCCCAGTTTCTCCAATTCTCAAAGTTATTCGCATCCTGCACCATGTCTTTCATTTACTGATACCCCACACCAATTCTCCAATTCAGTGTTGCTTAGCACCATTTCCCCCAATTACTGAAGTCCTGAATAAGTTCTCCACTCAGTGTTGCCTTAAACCAATACACATACTGACTGATGCCCTCGCCCAATTTAGGGGTACGCTACTCTAAATCTCCCAAAAGGTATTGTCCTGCCCCAATTCTCCCATGTAGTTGCAACACAGCATAACTCACCCAATTAGCACTGAACTCACTAATTCACCCATTACTTGATATCCTGTTGAAAATTCTCACATTTCGATAACCCCTTTCGAAATTGATCCATTTAGTATTTTATTGCAATGATTCTCCAATTTAGTGTAGAGCTTAGAGAATCCTTACATTTGAACGTGGACAGGTTGGACGGAGGGATCTGTTTCCGTGCTGTACTCTCTCAGGCTGTAATGAGTGCTCCGCTTCCCTACACCAATTCTCCCATTTACCAATCCTGCACTAATTCGGGAATTTCACCAACTCACCCACTGAGGTTATCCTGCCCCAGTCCTCACACTTAGAATTGAACGGCACCTGCATGAATTCCCCAATTATTGTTGCTCTGCATCAATTTCTTCCATTTAGTTGTTCCCTGATACACATTTTCAACGTCCGGATTCCCTGCTGATTATATTTGTTCATTTAGTGATGCACTGACCTGACTCTCCAATTTACTCGATGCTTCCAACATTTCTTTTTCTTGATTCCCTGGCCCCTATTCCCCAATTTAGACATGCTCCGCTCCAATTTTCTAATATACAGACACTCCCACTAATTTTCCAATGTAATGGCACTGTGCTCCGAATCTCCCATTTATTGAAACCCACCAAATCTCGAATTGACTCATACTCCTGTCCGACCTCTTCTCCTTACTGATGCCCGAGCCCGATTTTACCATTTAAGGGTGCGCTACCCTAATTCTCCCATTCCCTGTTGCAATACACCCATTCTGTAATTGAGCTCCACTGTGCACCAGGTCTTCCATTCAGTATTTCCCTGCAACAATTCTCCCATTTAGTAGACCGCTGACAGAATTCTCTAATCTTGGCAATCCCTGCATCATATCTCCAAATTCCCCAAACTGCAAATATCCCCCCTTTCGTTGTGAACTGCACCAACTCCTCATTTTGTAGTGCACTGTATTGAATCTGGACCACTAATCCTTTGCAACAATTGTCCTATTTACTGATTCACTGCCCGTGTTCTCCCATTTGCTCCAAGTTTCGTGCTCGAAGTTATCAGCACCCTGCACCAGGTCTTTCATTTACTGATACCCCACAACTCTCCAATTCAGTGTTGCTGAACACCATTTTGCCCAATTACTGATGTCCTGAACAAGTTCTCCATTCAGTTTTGCCTTACACCAATCCTCAAGCTGACTGATGCTCTCGCCCAATTTAGGGGTGCGCTACTCTAAATCTCCCTGCCCCAATTCTCCCATTTCGTGCAACACAGCATAACGTACCCATTTAGTGGTGAACTGCACTAATTCACCCATTATCTGATGCCCTGTTGCAAATTCTCACATTTCGATCGTTTCATCCCCACCTTTTCCATTCAGTAGTTTCTTGCAATGATTCTCCAGTTTAGATTAGATTAGACTTACAGTGTGGAAACAGGCCCTTCGGCCCAACAAGTCCACACCGACCCGCCGAAGCGCAGCCCACCCATTCCCCTACATTTACTCCTTACCTAACACTACGGGCAATTCAGCATGACCAATTCACCTGACCCTGCACATCTTTTGGACTGTGGGAGGAAACCGGAGCACCCGGAGGAAACCCACGCAGACACGGGGAGAACGTGCAAACTCCACACAGTCAGTCGCCTGAGGCGGGAACTGAACCCGGGTATCTGACGCTGTGAGGCAGCAGTGCTAACCACTGTGCAACCGTGCCGCCCCAATTTAGCGGAGGGCTGCCAGAATTCTTAAATTGAGGTGTGGGCAAGTTGAATCGAAGGGTCCGTGCTGTGCATCTCTGAGGCTGTAATTAGTGCTCCGCTTCCTTGCATCAATTCTCCCATTTCCCAATCCTGCACTAATTCGGGAATTCCACCAACTCACCCAATGGGGTTATCCTGCCCCAGTCCTCCCACTTAGAATTTAATGGCACCTGCATGAATTCTCCAATTATTGATGCCCTGTATCAATTCCTTCCATTTAGTTGTTCCCTGATACACATCTTCCACGTACGGATTTTTCATTTAGTGATGCACTGAACCGAATCTCCAATTTCCCGATGCTTGCAACGTTTCTTCTTTTTATTGAATCCCTGACCCCTATTCCCCAATTTAGACATGCTCTGCTCCAATTTTCCAATATATTGGCACTCCCACCAATTTTCTAATGTTACGGCACTGTGCACCAGATCTCCCATTTATTGTTTCCAACCAAATCTCCCATTTACTCATATCGCTGGACTAATCCTTCCATTTACTGATGCCCGAGCCCGATTCTACCATTTAAGGGTGCGCTACTCTAATTCTCTCATTTACTGTTGCAATGCACCAATTCTCTAATTTAGCTCCACTGTGCACCAGGTCTCTCATTTACTGATGTCCCGCATCAATTTTTCAATTCTTTGTTGCCTAGCACAATTTCCCTCAATTACTGATGTCCTGAACAAGTTCTCCATTCAGTTTTACCTTTCACCAATCCTCATACTGACTGATGCCCTCGTCCAATTTCGGGGTGCCCGACTCTCATTCCCATATCAAGTACTGTCATGTCCCAATTCTCCCATTTAGTGCTGCACTGCATTAATTCTCCCATTCACTGCGAAACTGAAACTCTCCCATTCGGTTCTAACTGCACTAATTTGACAAATTCTCTTATTTCGAAAAGCCCTTGCCCAATCCATCCATTTAGTATTTCCTTGGAATGATCCTCCAATTTTGTGGAGTGCTGCCAGAATTCTAAGACTGAGTTATAGACAAGTTGGACTGAAGTGTCTGTTTCCATGTTGTACATCTATATGATTGTATGATCCTATTTATGATTCCGCTGCTCTGCACCATTTCTCCCATTTACCAATCCTGCACCAATCCTGAAACTGCACCAATTCTCCCTTTGAGTGTTATCCTGTCCAATATAAAGGCACCAGCATAAATTCTCCAATTATTGTTGCCCTGCCTCAATTCCTTCCATTTAATTGTTCCCTGAAACACTTCTTCCACGTGCGGGTGCCCTGCTGAATTGTTTTCATTTAGTGATGCACTGAACTGAATCTCTAATTTACCGAACCTTGCACATTTCTTTTTATTGATTCCCTGGCCCGATTCCCCAATCAGGAATAGGGTCTTGTTGTACTTTTGAAAATGGTGTCATAATTTTAAACTTGTATGTTGGGTCAGTAGAAGTACCCTTTGGATAGAGAACTGGCTCGAAGGTAGAAGACAGAGGGTGGTGGGGGAGGGTTGCTTTTCAGACTGAAGGCCTGTGACCAGCGGTGTGCCACAAGGATCGGTGCTAGGTCCACCGATTGTTTTGTCATTTATATAAATGATTTGGATGTTGCCATAGGACGAATGGATAGTAAGTTTGCAAATGACAGTAAAATTGGAAGTGTCAAGGATAGTGAAGGAGGTTACCTCAGAAGACAACGGGATCTTGATCAGATGGGCCAATGGCCCGAGGAGTGGCAGATAGAGATTAATTTGGATAAATGT
Organism: Chiloscyllium punctatum; assembly: GCF_047496795.1. Lineage (NCBI taxonomy): Eukaryota > Metazoa > Chordata > Chondrichthyes > Orectolobiformes > Hemiscylliidae > Chiloscyllium > Chiloscyllium punctatum. Next base: position 37,631,578 of record NC_092761.1, on the reverse strand, counting down.
GAGGTGTTGCACTTTGGAGAAGCAAAAGAGAGCAGGACTTATTCACTTATTCACTGACTTATTCACAAGGTACTGGGCTGTTGCTAAACAAATAGACCTGGAGTGCAGCTTCATAGATCGTTGAAGGTGGACTAACATTTCGATAGGACAGTGAAGAAGGCGTTTGTCATTTTTGCCTTTATTGATCAGTTAATTGTGTAAAGGAGTTGGGAGGTCATGTTGCAGTATTGGTTCGGCCACTTTTGGTATATAATATGCAATTCTGGACTCCCTCCTATAAGAAGGGGGTTGTGAAACTTGAAAGGGTTCAGAAAAGCTTTACAAGGATGTTGCCAAGGTTGGTGCGTTTGTGCTGGAGGGTAAGACTGTATCGGTTGAGGCTATTATCCCTGGAGCGTCAGTGGCGGAGGGGTAACCTTATAGAGGTTCACAAATTCATGAAGGTCCTCAATAGGGTAAAAAGGCAAGGTGATTTTCCTGTGGTGGGGGAGTCCAGAAGCAGATGGCATTTGTTAAAGTTGAGAGGGGAAACTAGAAGGAGGAAACTAAAACTAAGAGGAACATTTTTCACGCAGAGCCGCTGTGTGCATGAGCTGCCAGAGGAAGTAGTGGAGGCTGGTATAATTACAACATTTAAAAGGTATCTGGGTGGGTGTAGGAATTAAAAAGGGTTCAGTGGAACATGGGCCAAATTATGACAAATGGGATGAGATTTACATCGGATATCAGTTCAGCATGGATGTGTTGGACTGAATGATTTGTTTCTGAGCTTATATTGCTTTGAGTGGATTGAGCTCCGGATTGTAGATTTATGAAGCAGAAAATAAAGTACAGCACAGAGTTAGACCGAGAGATCCTGCTGATCTCATCAGTTTTATCCTGTTTTCCTGATCCTCCTCCTTCAATCAATGCATTTTTCCGATCCTCATTCAGAATTCCTGGAGCTCTGTAACTGGCCTGGAACAATGTGTTGAAAGTCCTATTGCAGTCCACACGAGGTACCTTTCCCACTGCCCTGCTCCCACGGCCTGCAATGCTGCAGACTGAGCAGACAACCCGAAACACAAAGATGAGCTCCTTCCGGCCCACGGCCCTCGTTCTCACTGAATGAAGACAATCACCAGAAGCAGAATCCAGCTCTTGTTTGAGCCTTGAATACTTGATTCTGTCTCACTGAGTGAATATTGGACTCAGAAACAGAAATGAAATCAACTTCCTATCTGCATTGTGTCACTCTTTAAGATCTCTGTGTGTCTGAGTTCAGGTCATTTGATTGGAGACTGCGGATAGTGGGTCCCCAGTGAAATGGAAAGAATGGTGGAGGAGCTCACTGAGGGACATCTCTCAAAGTGACAATCAGAAAGATGCTATTCCACATTGGAAGGGTTTAAGGGGAATTGATGGCTCAGAAAAATGTTATACGGATGTTTGTAAAACTTAGGAACTCTGACTGTTTTGAGGCTGGAGTTTATTTTATCCTTGTGTAGATTTGACACATTAACCCTCCCTCCCCACCACTACAGAAGCTGCTGGAACTGTTCAGTGTTTCCAGCGGCTTCTGTAATTATTTCAGGTTCCTGACAGGCGCAGTCTCTCACTTTTCGAACAAAACAAACCCATCCTTGTGCGGCAACCAATATTTCAATAAGAAATGGGAAGCAGCAGAGGGGAAAGCTTCCGAGATGCCGAGCAATGCTGCCCGGTTCCACACTGTAATTCACAGGAACCACCACCAGGAAAAGCAAGGAGCAATCTGACAGATCCGGTTATATCCCGTTACCTTTCCTTTAAAGGGTTGTTTATAAACCACAACACTGCGATGGCCAGCAACCGAACCCGCGTCAACTGCTTGGAAGGCAGCTATGCGCCTCACTATACCACCATCACCCTGCTAGCAGCTCCCTCCCCATTCCCAAACACACTTAACAAGGCAGTGATCATCACCAACTGGATTGGGGCTGAAATCCAAACAAGAAATTGCTGGGGAATCTCAGCAGGTCTGACAGAGCCTTAGAGTGAAGCGCTGTCTCCTCATCTCAGTCCCAAATAACCTGCCCCTTACCCTGAGAGGGTGGTAATCAAACCCGAATGAACTGCAGATGCTGTAACATTAACGCTGATTTCTCTCTACAGATACTGCATGACCTGCTGAGATTTTCCAGCAACTCCTGAGACTGTGTTATTGTGTTTCAGTTTCCCAGACCCACAGGATTAATTTCTCAGCATCTCCCCTCTCAAGCCTCTTCACAATCTGAGACATTCTAATGAAACCACCTTTTAATTTTCTAGAATATCGACCCAATTTATTCAGATACTCAGCACTGGAGCACACGGGTCCCAAATACTGAGCTTTATTTTGTGATTCATTAATGTGTTTGGGTCATTGCCGCTGGGTTACCACGGATTGCTCAGATATAATTGCACTGGTAAAGGTGACTGTGAGTTATTGCCTTGAACTGCTGCCATTTATTTGGTGCAGTAAACCCACAGTGATGTAAGGGAGGGAATTCCAGGATTTCCAACCAATGGTACTTGTGGGACTGAGATGTTTTTCCGAGCCAGGGTGGGGAGTGGCTTGATGTGGAATTGTGATGTTCCCGTGTATCTGCTGTGTTCAGCATTCCACATGATAGTGCCGTGGGTCTGGAAGCTGCTCTGGAAGGAACCTTGGGGAATTTCTACAGAGCATCTTGTCTCAGCTGAACTATCCCAGTCAGGCACATGAGCACGAATCCTGTAATCAAGCTCTGAGAATGTAATAGCAGGTGGGACCCACCCTTCCCCCTTAATGTGGCCATGTTTGGGAAACCTCGGAGAGTCCAATCTCATTCATTCCATCTCAGCGTTTTTCCCCGTTTACGATTGCTTTCAAAGTGCAACAGTGCGATGGCAGGGGTTCGAGCCCGGGTTAACTACTGGGAAGGAGACATGTCCAACCCTTTCCCAGTAATTGACAAGCTATTCCCGAGGCTGTGATCAGGACCAATTGGATTGGGACTGAAATACAAACAGAAACTGCTGGGGGAGCTCAGCAGGTCTGACAGCATCAGCATCAGATCCCTTCAGTTCTGAAGGACAATCCCTGGACTCTCGAGGTTCACTCGGATTTCTCCCAAAATGAGGCCGCTCCCACTAATCCCCGCTAGTAATTTCTGTGTTATCTGTCAGCGCTCCAGGATCTGCAGTTCCTTGTTTTAAATACAGTAGATGTTGACCAACCGAAGGGGATATTGGGTCAGCTGACGGTCTACCTCATTCATTGGGGCAGATGTCAAGGAGCATCTTAAACCGGAGAGGGATCGGGGGGAATTGGAGCCGTTTAGAGAGAGAGTACAGAAGGTAAGACAGCTCAGCTCAAAGCACGGCACTTAATGCTGCCCCGATTAAAATATTGAAGATGGCAGAGGGACAGATGAGCTGAGACAGGTTGGGAGCTGGGAGATATTGATGATGTGGAAGGACAGTGTGTGTATCTGATCACATTCTGTCAGTCTGACTAATAGCAGTCATTCCTGGCACTGGATTGACTGAGGGGGTGAAGGGTGAGTGAACAGAGCGGACTGTCCTTGTCATTCTGTTCCTGACTCTCCAGCTCCCGCTCTGTTAGTGACCTCTCAGTCTCCCGGGAAATGGGCTGTTTCCCAATTGGGCCGGATTCCTGGCCTTTATCCTTGGCCGAGCTGAGAGTTGATGGTCTGAGGAATATCATTGCCAAATGACTCCTGTCCAAGATAATACCGATTAATGTGTCTGTGTATCCTCCATTAATCTGTAAACATCATTGCTCAGGGCTGGAGGGACATGGATTGATGACATTGTGGATGTTACGAACCAGACCAAACTCCTCTGCCTTAAGAAAATGGTCTAGACCCCTTTTCCTGATTTCCTGAAGGCAAGTGTAAGGTGTCACAATGTGATTGTACAAACTGCCAGGCTTGAATCAAAACACACTTTACTCCACACTATCGTTGTTACACAAACATAAGGAAGAAAGATTGGACAAACCGAATTCTCCTGGAAAACTTAACTAAATGAAACGTCATTGAACTACTCAACAGCAACTGCTCGGATATCGTAACATTCCACAAAGCACACAATCCTGCTTCCTGAAGAATGCTGTGAAAATTGAAAAGATTCCGAAAAGATTTACAAGGATGTTTGTAAAGTCCGTGTTTCTGATTGCTTTGAGGCTGCAGTTTCGAGTCATAGAGTCATAGAGATGTACAGCATGGAAACAAACCCTTCAGTCCAACCTGTCAATGCCGACCAGATATCCCAACCCAATCTAGTCTCACCTGCCAGCGCCCGGCCCATAACCCTCCAAACCCTTCCTATTCATATACTCAACCAAATGCCTGTTAAATGCTGCAATTGTACCAGCCTCTACCACTTTCTCTGGCAGCTCATTCCATACATATACTATCCTCTGTGTGAAAATTTTGCTCCGTTGGTCTCTTTTATATCTTTCCCCTCTCAGCCTAAACCTATGCCCTCTCGTTTTGGACACCCCGACCCCAGGGAAAAGACTTTGCCTATTTATCCAATTTGTGCCCAGCGTCACTGCTTCCTCCTGTATTATAGAAAATATAGGAGCCGCAGCAGTGTCACTGCTTCCTCCTGTATTATAGAAAATAAAGAAGCTGGAGCAGCGTCACTGCTTCCTCGTGTACAATAGAAAATAAAGGAGCTGGAACAGCGTCACTGCTTCCTCCTGTATTATAGAAAATAAAGGAGCTGGAGCAGCGTCACTGCTTCCTCCTGTATTATAGAAAATAGAGGAGCCGGAGCAGCGTCACTGCTTCCTCCTGTATTACAGAAAATAAAGGAGCTGGAACAGCATCTCCGTTTCCTCCTGTATTATAGAAAATAAAGGAGCTGGAGCAGCGTCACTGCTTCCGCCTGTATTATAAAAAATAAAGGAGCTGGAGCAGCGTCACTGCTTCCTCCTGTATTATACAAAATAAAGGAGCTGCAGCAGCGTCACCGTTTCCTCCTGCATTATAGAAAATAAAGGAGTTGGAGCAGCGTCACGGCTTCCTCCTGTATTATACAAAATAAAGGAGTTGGAGCAGCGTCACTGCTTCCTCCTGTATTATAGAAAATAAAGGAGCTGGAGCAGCGTCACTGCTTCCTCCTGTATTATAGAAAATAAAGGAGCTGGAGCAGCGTCACGGCTTCCTCCTGTATTATAGAAAATAAAGGAGCTGGAGCAGTGTCACAACCTTCCTCCTGTATTATAGAAAATAAAGGAGCTGGAGCAGTGTCTCTGCTTCCTCCTGTATTATAGAAAATATAGGAGCCGGAGCAGCGTCACTGCATCCTCCTGTATTATACAAAATAAAGGAGCTGGAGCAGCGACACTGCTTCCTCCTGCATTATAGCAAGTAAGGGAGCTGGAGCAGCGTCACTGCTTCCTCCTGTATTATATAAAATACAGGAGCTGGAGCAGCGTCATTGCTTCCTCTTGTATTATAGAAAATAAAGGAGCTGGAACAGCATCTCCGTTTTCTCCTGTATTATAGAAAATAAAGGAGCTGGAGCAGCGTCACTGCTTCCTCCTGTATTATAGAAAATATAGGAGCCGGAGCAGCGTCACTGCATCCTCCTGTATTATACAAAATAAAGGAGCTGGAGCAGCGTCACTGATTCCTCCTGTATTATAGAAAATAAAGGAGCTGGAGCAGCGTCGCTGCTTCCTCCTGTATTATAGAAAATAAAGGAGCTGGAGCAGCGTCACCGTTTCCTCCTGCATTATAGAAAATAAAGGAGTTGGAGCAGCGTCACTGATTCCTCCTGTATTATAGAAAATAAAGGAGCTGGAGCAGCGTCGCTGCTTCCTCTTGTATTATACAAAATAAAGGAGCTGCAGCAGCGTCACCGTTTCCTCCTGCATTATAGAAAATAAAGGAGCTGGAGCAGGGTCACTGCTTCCTCCTGTACTATAGAAAATAAAGGAGTTGGAGCAGCGTCACTGCTTCCTCCTGTATTATAGAAAATAAAGGAGCTGGAGCAGCGTCACTGCTTCCTCCTGTATTATAGAAAATAAAGGGGCTAGAGCAGCGTCACTGCTTCCTCCTGTATTATAGAAAATAAAGAAGCTGGAGCAGCGTCACTGCTTCCTCGTGTACAATAGAAAATAAAGGAGCTGGAACAGCGTCACTGCTTCCTCCTGTATTATAGAAAATAAAGGAGCTGGAGCAGCGTCACTGCTTCCTCCTGTATTATAGAAAATATAGGAGCCTGAGCAGCGTCACTGCTTCCTCCTGTATTGTAGAAAATAAAGGAGCTGGAGCAGAGTCACCGCTTCCTCCGGTATTACAGAAAATAAAGGAGCTGGAACAGCATCTCCGTTTCCTTCTGTATTATACAAAATATAGGAGCTGGAGCAGCGACACTGCTTCCGCCTGCATTATAGCAAGTAAGGGAGCTGGAGCAACGTCATTGCTTCCTACTGTATTATAGAAAATAAAGGAGCTGGAGCAGTGTCACCGCTTCCTACTGTATTATAGAAAATAAAGGAGCTGGAGCAGTGTCACACCTTCCTCCTGTATTATAGAAAATAAAGGAGCTGGAGCAGTGTCTATGCTTCCTCCTGTATTATAGAAAATATAGGAGCCGGAGCAGCGTCACTGCATCGTCCTGTATTATACAAAATAAAGGAGCTGGAGCAGCGACACTGCTTCCTCCTGCATTATAGCAAGTAAGGGAGCTGGAGCAGCGTCACTGCTTCCTCCTGTATTATATAAAATACAGGAGCTGGAGCAGCGTCATTGCTTCCTCCTGTATTATAGAAAATAAAGGAGCTGGAACAGCATCTCCGTTTTCTCCTGTATTATAGAAAATAAAGGAGCTGGAGCAGCGTCACTGCTTCCTCCTGTATTATAGAAAATATAGGAGCCGGAGCAGCGTCACTGCATCCTCCTGTATTATACAAAATAAAGGAGCTGGAGCAGCGTCACTGATTCCTCCTGTATTATAGAAAATAAAGGAGCTGGAGCAGCGTCGCTGCTTCCTCCTGTATTATAGAAAATAAAGGAGCTGGAGCAGCGTCACCGTTTCCTCCTGTATTATAGATCATAACGGAGCTGGAGCAGCGTCACTGCTTCCTCCTGTATTATAGATCATAACGGAGCTGGAGCAGCGTCTCTGCTTCCTCCTGTATTATAGAAAATAAAGGAGCTGGAGCAGCGTCTCTGCTTCCTCCTGTATTATAGAAAATAAAGGAGCAGGAGCAGCGTCACTGCTTCCTCCTGTATTATAGATCATAACGGAGCTGGAGCAGCGTCTCTGCTTCCTCCTGTATTATAGAAAATAAAGGAGCTGGAGCAGCGTCACCGCTTCCTCCTGTATTATAGAAAATAAAGGAGCAGGAGCAGCGTCACTGCTTCCTCCTTTATTATAGATCATAACGGAGCTGGAGCAGCGTCTCTGCTTCCTCCTGTATTATAGAAAATAAAGGAGCTGGAGCAGCGTCACGGCTTCCTCCTGTATTATAGAAAATAAAGGAGCTGGAGCAGCGTCTCTGCTTCCTCCTGTATTATAGACAATAAAGGAGCTAGAGCAGCGTCTCAGTTTCCTCCTGTATTATAGAAAATAAAGGAGCTGGAGCAGCGTCTCTGCTTCCTCCTGTATTATATAAAATACAGGAGCTGGAGCAGCGTCATTGCTTCCTCCTGTATTATAAAAAATAAAGGAGCTGGAGCAGCGTCACTGCTTCCTCCTGTATTTTAGAAAATAAAGGAGCTGGAGCAGCGTCGCTGCTTCCTCCTGTATTATAGAAAATAAAGGAGCTGGAGCAGCGTCACTGCTTCCTCTTGTATTATAGAAAATAAAGGATCTGGAGCAGGGTCACTGCTTCCTCCTGTACTATAGAAAATAAAGGAGTTGGAGCAGCGTCACTGCTTCCTCCTGTATTATAGAAAATAAAGAAGCTGGAGCAGCGTCACTGCTTCCTCGTGTACAATAGAAAATAAAGGAGCTGGAACAGCGTCACTGCTTCCTCCTGTATTATAGAAAATAAAGGAGCTGGAGCAGCGTCACTGCTTCCTCCTGTATTATAGAAAATATATGAGCTGGAGCAGCGTCACTGCTTCCTCCTGTATTGTAGAAAATAAAGGAGCTGGAGCAGAGTCACCGCTTCCTTCGGTATTACAGAAAATAAAGGAGCTGGAACAGCTTCTCCGTTTCCTCCTGTATTATAGAAAATAAAGGAGCTGGAGCAGCGTCACTGCTTCCTCCTGTATTATGGAAAATAAAGGAGCTGGAGCAGCGTCACTGCATCCTTCTGTATTATACAAAATAAAGGAGCTGGAGCAGCGTCATTGCTTCCTCCGGTATTATATAAAATAAAGGAGGTGGAGCAGCGTCATTGCTTCCTCCTGTGTTGTACAAAATAAAGGAGCTGGAGCAGCGTCACTGATTCCTCCTGTATTATAGAAAATAAAGGAGCATGAGCAGCGTCACTGCTTCCTCCTGTATTATAGATCATAAAGGAGCTGGAGCAGCGTCTCTGCTTCCTCCTGTATTCTAGAAAATAAAGGAGCTGGAGCAGCGTCTCTGCTTCCTCCTGTATTATAGAAAATAAAGGAGCTGGAGCAGCGTCACTGCTTCCTCCGGTATTATAGAAAATAAAGGAGCTGGAGCAGCGTCACGGCTTCCTCCTGTATTATAGAAAATAAAGAAGCTGGAGCAGCGTCTCTGCTTCCTCCTGTATTTTAGAAAATAAAGGAGCTAGAGCACCGTCTCCGTTTCCTCCTGTATTATACAAAATAAAGGAGCTGGAGCAGCGTCACTGCTTCCTCCTGTATCATTGAAAATATAGGAGCCGTAGCAGCGTCACTGCTTCCTCCTGTATTATAGACAATAAAGGAGCTCGAGCAGCGTCACCGTTTCCTCCTGTATTATAGAAAATAAAGGAGCTGGAGCAGCGTCACTGCTTCCTCCTGTATTATAGAAAATGAAAGAGCTGGAGCAGCGTCTCTGCTTCCTACTGTATTATAGAAAATAAAGGAGCTGGAGCACTGTCAATCCTTCCTCCTGTGTTATAGAAAATAAAGGAGCTGGAGCAGGGTCACTGCTTCCTCCTGTATTATAGAAAATAAAGGAGCTGGAGCAGCGTCACTGCTTCCTCCTGTATTATAGAAAATAAAGGAGCTGGAGCAGAGTCACTGCTTCCTCCTGTATTATTGAAAATAAAGGAGCTGGAGCAGCGTAACTGCTTCCTCCTGTATTATAGAAAATAAAGGAGCTGGCGCAGCGTCACCGCTTCCTCCTGTACTATAGAAAATAAAGGAGCTGGACCAGCGTCACTGCTTCCTCCTGTATTATAGAAAATAAAAGAGCTGGAGCAGAGTCACTGCTTCCTCCTGTATTATAGGAAATAAAGGAGCTGGAGCAGCTTCACCGCTTCCTCCTATATTATAGAAAATAAAGGAGCTGGAGCAGAGTCACTGCTTGCTCCTGTATTAGAGAAAATAAAGGAGCTGGAGCAGCGTCACTGCTTCCTCCTGTATTATAGAAAATAAAGGAGTTGGAGCAGCGTCACTGCTTCCTCCTGTATTATAGAAAATAAAGGAGCTGGAGCAGCGTCACTGCTTCCTACTGTATTATAGAAAATAAAGGAGCTGGAGCAGCGTCACTGCTTCCTCCGGTATTATACAAAATAAAGGAGCTGGAGCAGCGTCACTGCTTCCACCGGTATTATAGAAAATAAAGGAGCTGGAGCAGCGTCACTGCTTCCTCCTGTATTATAGAAAATAGAGGAGCCGGAGCAGCGTCACTGCTTCCTCCTGTATTACAGAAAATAAAGGAGCTGGAACAGCATCTCCGTTTCCTCCTGTATTATAGAAAATAAAGGAGCTGGAGCAGCGTCACTGCTTCCGCCTGTATTATAAAAAATAAAGGAGCTGGAGCAGCGTCACTGCTTCCTCCTGTATTATACAAAATAAAGGAGCTGCAGCAGCGTCACCGTTTCCTCCTGCATTATAGAAAATAAAGGAGTTGGAGCAGAGTCACGGCTTCCTCCTGTATTATAGAAAATAAAGGAGTTGGAGCAGCGTCACTGCTTCCTCCTGTATTATAGAAAATAAAGGAGCTGGAGCAGCGTCACTGCTTCCTCCTGTATTATAGAAAATAAAGGAGCTGGAGCAGCGTCACGGCTTCCTCCTGTATTATAGAAAATAAAGGAGCTGGAGCAGCGTCTCTGCTTCCTCCTGTATTATAGAAAATAAAGGAGCGAGAGCAGCGTCTCCGTTTCCTCCTGTATTATAGAAAATAAAGGAGCTGGAGCAGCGTCACTGCTTCCTCCTGTATTATACAAAATATAGGAGCCGCAGCAGCGTCACTGCTTCCTCCTGTATTATAGAAAATAAAGGAGCTGGAGCAGTGTCACCGCTTCCTACTGTATTATAGAAAATAAAGGAGCTGGAGCAGTGTCACACCTTCCTCCTGTATTATAGAAAATATAGGAGCCGGAGCAGCGTCACTGCATCCTCCTGTATTATACAAAATAAAGGAGCTGGAGCAGCGACACTGCTTCCTCCTGCATTATAGCAAGTAAGGGAGCTGGAGCAGCGTCACTGCTTCCTCCTGTATTATATAAAATACAGGAGCTGGAGCAGCGTCATTGCTTCCTCTTGTATTATAGAAAATAAAGGAGCTGGAACAGCATCTCCGTTTTCTCCTGTATTATAGAAAATAAAGGAGCTGGAGCAGCGTCACTGCTTCCTCCTGTATTATAGAAAATATAGGAGCCGGAGCAGCGTCACTGCATCCTCCTGTATTATACAAAATAAAGGAGCTGGAGCAGCGTCACTGATTCCTCCTGTATTATAGAAAATAAAGGAGCTGGAGCAGCGTCGCTGCTTCCTCTTGTATTATACAAAATAAAGGAGCTGCAGCAGCGTCACCGTTTCCTCCTGCATTATAGAAAATAAAGGAGCTGGATAAGGGTCACTGCTTCCTCCTGTACTATAGAAAATAAAGGAGTTGGAGCAGCGTCACTGCTTCCTCCTGTATTATAGAAAATAAAGGAGCTGGAGGAGCGTCACTGCTTCCTCCTGTATTATAGAAAATAAAGGGGCTAGAGCAGCGTCACTGCTTCCTCCTGTATTATAGAAAATAAAGAAGCTGGAGCAGCGTCACTGCTTCCTCGTGTACAATAGAAAATAAAGGAGCTGGAACAGCGTCACTGCTACCTCCTGTATTATAGAAAATAAAGGAGCTGGAGCAGCGTCACTGCTTCCTCCTGTATTATAGAAAATATAGGAGCCTGAGCAGCGTCACTGCTTCCTCCTGTATTGTAGAAAATAAAGGAGCTGGAGCAGAGTCACCGCTTCCTCCGGTATTACAGAAAATAAAGGAGCTGGAACAGCATCTCCGTTTCCTTCTGTATTATACAAAATATAGGAGCTGGAGCAGCGACACTGCTTCCGCCTGCATTATAGCAAGTAAGGGAGCTGGAGCAACGTCATTGCTTCCTACTGTATTATAGAAAATAAAGGAGCTGGAGCAGTGTCACCGCTTCCTACTGTATTATAGAAAATAAAGGAGCTGGAGCAGTGTCACACCTTCCTCCTGTATTATAGAAAATAAAGGAGCTGGAGCAGTGTCTCTGCTTCCTCCTGTATTATAGAAAATATAGGAGCCGGAGCAGCGTCACTGCATCGTCCTGTATTATACAAAATAAAGGAGCTGGAGCAGCGACACTGCTTCCTCCTGCATTATAGCAAGTAAGGGAGCTGGAGCAGCGTCACTGCTTCCTCCTGTATTATATAAAATACAGGAGCTGGAGCAGCGTCATTGCTTCCTCCTGTATTATAGAAAATAAAGGAGCTGGAACAGCATCTCCGTTTTCTCCTGTATTATAGAAAATAAAGGAGCTGGAGCAGCGTCACTGCTTCCTCCTGTATTATAGAAAATATAGGAGCCGGAGCAGCGTCACTGCATCCTCCTGTATTATACAAAATAAAGGAGCTGGAGCAGCGTCACTGATTCCTCCTGTATTATAGAAAATAAAGGAGCTGGAGCAGCGTCGCTGCTTCCTCCTGTATTATAGAAAATAAAGGAGCTGGAGCAGCGTCACCGTTTCCTCCTGTATTATAGATCATAACGGAGCTGGAGCAGCGTCACTGCTTCCTCCTGTATTATAGATCATAACGGAGCTGGAGCAGCGTCTCTGCTTCCTCCTGTATTATAGAAAATAAAGGAGCTGGAGCAGCGTCTCTGCTTCCTCCTGTATTATAGAAAATAAAGGAGCAGGAGCAGCGTCACTGCTTCCTCCTGTATTATAGATCATAACGGAGCTGGAGCAGCGTCTCTGCTTCCTCCTGTATTATAGAAAATAAAGGAGCTGGAGCAGCGTCACCGCTTCCTCCTGTATTATAGAAAATAAAGGAGCAGGAGCAGCGTCACTGCTTCCTCCTTTATTATAGATCATAACGGAGCTGGAGCAGCGTCTCTGCTTCCTCCTGTATTATAGAAAATAAAGGAGCTGGAGCAGCGTCACGGCTTCCTCCTGTATTATAGAAAATAAAGGAGCTGGAGCAGCGTCTCTGCTTCCTCCTGTATTATAGACAATAAAGGAGCTAGAGCAGCGTCTCAGTTTCCTCCTGTATTATAGAAAATAAAGGAGCTGGAGCAGCGTCTCTGCTTCCTCCTGTATTATATAAAATACAGGAGCTGGAGCAGCGTCATTGCTTCCTCCTGTATTATAAAAAATAAAGGAGCTGGAGCAGCGTCACTGCTTCCTCCTGTATTTTAGAAAATAAAGGAGCTGGAGCAGCGTCGCTGCTTCCTCCTGTATTATAGAAAATAAAGGAGCTGGAGCAGCGTCACTGCTTCCTCTTGTATTATAGAAAATAAAGGAGCTGGAGCAGGGTCACTGCTTCCTCCTGTACTATAGAAAATAAAGGAGTTGGAGCAGCGTCACTGCTTCCTCCTGTATTATAGAAAATAAAGAAGCTGGAGCAGCGTCACTGCTTCCTCGTGTACAATAGAAAATAAAGGAGCTGGAACAGCGTCACTGCTTCCTCCTGTATTATAGATAATAAAGGAGCTGGAGCAGCGTCACTGCTTCCTCCTGTATTATAGAAAATATATGAGCTGGAGCAGCGTCACTGCTTCCTCCTGTATTGTAGAAAATAAAGGAGCTGGAGCAGAGTCACCGCTTCCTTCGGTATTACAGAAAATAAAGGAGCTGGAACAGCTTCTCCGTTTCCTCCTGTATTATAGAAAATAAAGGAGCTGGAGCAGCGTCACTGCTTCCTCCTGTATTATGGAAAATAAAGGAGCTGGAGCAGCGTCACTGCATCCTTCTGTATTATACAAAATAAAGGAGCTGGAGCAGCGTCATTGCTTCCTCCGGTATTATATAAAATAAAGGAGGTGGAGCAGCGTCATTGCTTCCTCCTGTGTTGTACAAAATAAAGGAGCTGGAGCAGCGTCACTGATTCCTCCTGTATTATAGAAAATAAAGGAGCATGAGCAGCGTCACTGCTTCCTCCTGTATTATAGATCATAAAGGAGCTGGAGCAGCGTCTCTGCTTCCTCCTGTATTCTAGAAAATAAAGGAGCTGGAGCAGCGTCTCTGCTTCCTCCTGTATTATAGAAAATAAAGGAGCTGGAGCAGCGTCACTGCTTCCTCCGGTATTATAGAAAATAAAGGAGCTGGAGCAGCGTCACGGCTTCCTCCTGTATTATAGAAAATAAAGAAGCTGGAGCAGCGTCTCTGCTTCCTCCTGTATTTTAGAAAATAAAGGAGCTAGAGCACCGTCTCCGTTTCCTCCTGTATTATACAAAATAAAGGAGCTGGAGCAGCGTCACTGCTTCCTCCTGTATCATTGAAAATATAGGAGCCGTAGCAGCGTCACTGCTTCCTCCTGTATTATAGACAATAAAGGAGCTCGAGCAGCGTCACCGTTTCCTCCTGTATTATAGAAAATAAAGGAGCTGGAGCAGCGTCACTGCTTCCTCCTGTATTATAGAAAATGAAAGAGCTGGAGCAGCGTCTCTGCTTCCTACTGTATTATAGAAAATAAAGGAGCTGGAGCACTGTCAATCCTTCCTCCTGTGTTATAGAAAATAAAGGAGCTGGAGCAGGGTCACTGCTTCCTCCTGTATTATAGAAAATAAAGGAGCTGGAGCAGCGTCACTGCTTCCTCCTGTATTATAGAAAATAAAGGAGCTGGAGCAGAGTCACTGCTTCCTCCTGTATTATTGAAAATAAAGGAGCTGGAGCAGCGTAACTGCTTCCTCCTGTATTATAGAAAATAAAGGAGCTGGCGCAGCGTCACCGCTTCCTCCTGTACTATAGAAAATAAAGGAGCTGGACCAGCGTCACTGCTTCCTCCTGTATTATAGAAAATAAAAGAGCTGGAGCAGAGTCACTGCTTCCTCCTGTATTATAGGAAATAAAGGAGCTGGAGCAGCTTCACCGCTTCCTCCTATATTATAGAAAATAAAGGAGCTGGAGCAGAGTCACTGCTTGCTCCTGTATTAGAGAAAATAAAGGAGCTGGAGCAGCGTCACTGCTTCCTCCTGTATTATAGAAAATAAAGGAGTTGGAGCAGCGTCACTGCTTCCTCCTGTATTATAGAAAATAAAGGAGCTGGAGCAGCGTCACTGCTTCCTACTGTATTATAGAAAATAAAGGAGCTGGAGCAGCGTCACTGCTTCCTCCGGTATTATACAAAATAAAGGAGCTGGAGCAGCGTCACTGCTTCCACCGGTATTATAGAAAATAAAGGAGCTGGAGCAGCGTCACTGCTTCCTCCTGTATTATAGAAAATAGAGGAGCCGGAGCAGCGTCACTGCTTCCTCCTGTATTACAGAAAATAAAGGAGCTGGAACAGCATCTCCGTTTCCTCCTGTATTATAGAAAATAAAGGAGCTGGAGCAGCGTCACTGCTTCCGCCTGTATTATAAAAAATAAAGGAGCTGGAGCAGCGTCACTGCTTCCTCCTGTATTATACAAAATAAAGGAGCTGCAGCAGCGTCACCGTTTCCTCCTGCATTATAGAAAATAAAGGAGTTGGAGCAGAGTCACGGCTTCCTCCTGTATTATAGAAAATAAAGGAGTTGGAGCAGCGTCACTGCTTCCTCCTGTATTATAGAAAATAAAGGAGCTGGAGCAGCGTCACTGCTTCCTCCTGTATTATAGAAAATAAAGGAGCTGGAGCAGCGTCACGGCTTCCTCCTGTATTATAGAAAATAAAGGAGCTGGAGCAGCGTCTCTGCTTCCTCCTGTATTATAGAAAATAAAGGAGCGAGAGCAGCGTCTCCGTTTCCTCCTGTATTATAGAAAATAAAGGAGCTGGAGCAGCGTCACTGCTTCCTCCTGTATTATACAAAATATAGGAGCCGCAGCAGCGTCACTGCTTCCTCCTGTATTATAGAAAATAAAGGAGCTGGAGCAGTGTCACCGCTTCCTACTGTATTATAGAAAATAAAGGAGCTGGAGCAGTGTCACACCTTCCTCCTGTATTATAGAAAATATAGGAGCCGGAGCAGCGTCACTGCATCCTCCTGTATTATACAAAATAAAGGAGCTGGAGCAGCGACACTGCTTCCTCCTGCATTATAGCAAGTAAGGGAGCTGGAGCAGCGTCACTGCTTCCTCCTGTATTATATAAAATACAGGAGCTGGAGCAGCGTCATTGCTTCCTCTTGTATTATAGAAAATAAAGGAGCTGGAACAGCATCTCCGTTTTCTCCTGTATTATAGAAAATAAAGGAGCTGGAGCAGCGTCACTGCTTCCTCCTGTATTATAGAAAATATAGGAGCCGGAGCAGCGTCACTGCATCCTCCTGTATTATACAAAATAAAGGAGCTGGAGCAGCGTCACTGATTCCTCCTGTATTATAGAAAATAAAGGAGCTGGAGCAGCGTCGCTGCTTCCTCTTGTATTATACAAAATAAAGGAGCTGCAGCAGCGTCACCGTTTCCTCCTGCATTATAGAAAATAAAGGAGCTGGATAAGGGTCACTGCTTCCTCCTGTACTATAGAAAATAAAGGAGTTGGAGCAGCGTCACTGCTTCCTCCTGTATTATAGAAAATAAAGGAGCTGGAGGAGCGTCACTGCTTCCTCCTGTATTATAGAAAATAAAGGGGCTAGAGCAGCGTCACTGCTTCCTCCTGTATTATAGAAAATAAAGAAGCTGGAGCAGCGTCACTGCTTCCTCGTGTACAATAGAAAATAAAGGAGCTGGAACAGCGTCACTGCTTCCTCCTGTATTATAGAAAATAAAGGAGCTGGAGCAGCGTCACTGCTTCCTCCTGTATTATAGAAAATATAGGAGCCTGAGCAGCGTCACTGCTTCCTCCTGTATTGTAGAAAATAAAGGAGCTGGAGCAGAGTCACCGCTTCCTCCGGTATTACAGAAAATAAAGGAGCTGGAACAGCATCTCCGTTTCCTTCTGTATTATACAAAATATAGGAGCTGGAGCAGCGACACTGCTTCCGCCTGCATTATAGCAAGTAAGGGAGCTGGAGCAACGTCATTGCTTCCTACTGTATTATAGAAAATAAAGGAGCTGGAGCAGTGTCACCGCTTCCTACTGTATTATAGAAAATAAAGGAGCTGGAGCAGTGTCACACCTTCCTCCTTTATTATAGAAAATAAAGGAGCTGGAGCAGTGTCTCTGCTTCCTCCTGTATTATAGAAAATATAGGAGCCGGAGCAGCGTCACTGCATCGTCCTGTATTATACAAAATAAAGGAGCTGGAGCAGCGACACTGCTTCCTCCTGCATTATAGCAAGTAAGGGAGCTGGAGCAGCGTCACTGCTTCCTCCTGTATTATATAAAATACAGGAGCTGGAGCAGCGTCATTGCTTCCTCCTGTATTATAGAAAATAAAGGAGCTGGAACAGCATCTCCGTTTTCTCCTGTATTATAGAAAATAAAGGAGCTGGAGCAGCGTCACTGCTTCCTCCTGTATTATAGAAAATATAGGAGCCGGAGCAGCGTCACTGCATCCTCCTGTATTATACAAAATAAAGGAGCTGGAGCAGCGTCACTGATTCCTCCTGTATTATAGAAAATAAAGGAGCTGGAGCAGCGTCGCTGCTTCCTCCTGTATTATAGAAAATAAAGGAGCTGGAGCAGCGTCACCGTTTCCTCCTGTATTATAGATCATAACGGAGCTGGAGCAGCGTCACTGCTTCCTCCTGTATTATAGATCATAACGGAGCTGGAGCAGCGTCTCTGCTTCCTCCTGTATTATAGAAAATAAAGGAGCTGGAGCAGCGTCTCTGCTTCCTCCTGTATTATAGAAAATAAAGGAGCAGGAGCAGCGTCACTGCTTCCTCCTGTATTATAGATCATAACGGAGCTGGAGCAGCGTCTCTGCTTCCTCCTGTATTATAGAAAATAAAGGAGCTGGAGCAGCGTCACCGCTTCCTCCTGTATTATAGAAAATAAAGGAGCAGGAGCAGCGTCACTGCTTCCTCCTGTATTATAGATCATAACGGAGCTGGAGCAGCGTCTCTGCTTCCTCCTGTATTATAGAAAATAAAGGAGCTGGAGCAGCGTCACGGCTTCCTCCTGTATTATAGAAAATAAAGGAGCTGGAGCAGCGTCTCTGCTTCCTCCTGTATTATAGACAATAAAGGAGCTAGAACCGCGTCTCCGTTTCCTCCTGTATTATAGAAAATAAAGGAGCTGGAGCAGCGTCACTGCTTCCTCCTGTATTATTGAAAATATAGGAGCCGCAGCAGCGTCACTGCTTCCTCCTGTATTATAGACAATAAAGGAGCTAGAGCAGCGTCTCAGTTTCCTCCTGTATTATAGAAAATAAAGGAGCTGGAGCAGCGTCTCTGCTTCCTCCTGTATTATATAAAATACAGGAGCTGGAGCAGCGTCATTGCTTCCTCCTGTATTATAAAAAATAAAGGAGCTGGAGCAGCGTCACTGCTTCCTCCTGTATTTTAGAAAATAAAGGAGCTGGAGCAGCGTCGCTGCTTCCTCCTGTATTATAGAAAATAAAGGAGCTGGAGCAGCGTCACTGCTTCCTCTTGTATTATAGAAAATAAAGGAGCTGGAGCAGGGTCACTGCTTCCTCCTGTACTATAGAAAATAAAGGAGTTGGAGCAGCGTCACTGCTTCCTCCTGTATTATAGAAAATAAAGAAGCTGGAGCAGCGTCACTGCTTCCTCGTGTACAATAGAAAATAAAGGAGCTGGAACAGCGTCACTGCTTCCTCCTGTATTATAGAAAATAAAGGAGCTGGAGCAGCGTCACTGCTTCCTCCTGTATTATAGAAAATATAGGAGCTGGAGCAGCGTCACTGCTTCCTCCTGTATTGTAGAAAATAAAGGAGCTGGAGCAGAGTCACCGCTTCCTTCGGTATTACAGAAAATAAAGGAGCTGGAACAGCTTCTCCGTTTCCTCCTGTATTATAGAAAATAAAGGAGCTGGAGCAGCGTCACTGCTTCCTCCTGTATTATGGAAAATAAAGGAGCTGGAGCAGCGTCACTGCATCCTTCTGTATTATACAAAATAAAGGAGCTGGAGCAGCGTCATTGCTTCCTCCGGTATTATATAAAATAAAGGAGGTGGAGCAGCGTCATTGCTTCCTCCTGTGTTGTACAAAATAAAGGAGCTGGAGCAGCGTCACTGATTCCTCCTGTATAATAGAAAATAAAGGAGCATGAGCAGCGTCACTGCTTCCTCCTGTATTATAGATCATAAAGGAGCTGGAGCAGCGTCTCTGCTTCCTCCTGTATTCTAGAAAATAAAGGAGCTGGAGCAGCGTCTCTGCTTCCTCCTGTATTCTAGAAAATAAAGGAGCTGGAGCAGCGTCACTGCTTCCTCCGGTATTATAGAAAATAAAGGAGCTGGAGCAGCGTCACGGCTTCCTCCTGTATTATAGAAAATAAAGAAGCTGGAGCAGCGTCTCTGCTTCCTCCTGTATTTTAGAAAATAAAGGAGCTAGAGCACCGTCTCCGTTTCCTCCTGTATTATAGAAAATAAAGGAGCTGGAGCAGCGTCACTGCTTCCTCCTGTATCATTGAAAATATAGGAGCCGTAGCAGCGTCACTGCTTCCTCCTGTATTATAGACAATAAAGGAGCTCGAGCAGCGTCACCGTTTCCTCCTGTATTATAGAAAATAAAGGAGCTGGAGCAGCGTCACTGCTTCCTCCTGTATTATAGAAAATAAAGGAGCTGGAGCAGCGTCTCTGCTTCCTACTGTATTATAGAAAATAAAGGAGCTGGAGCACTGTCAATCCTTCCTCCTGTGTTATAGAAAATAAAGGAGCTGGAGCAGGGTCACTGCTTCCTCCTGTATTATAGAAAATAAAGGAGCTGGAGCAGAGTCACTGCTTCCTCCTGTATTATAGAAAATAAAGGAGCTGGAGCAGAGTCACTGCTTCCTCCTGTATTATTGAAAATAAAGGAGCTGGAGCAGCGTCACTGCTTCCTCCTGTATTATAGAAAATAAAGGAGCTGGCGCAGCGTCACCGCTTCCTCCTGTACTATAGAAAATAAAGGAGCTGGAGCAGAGTCACTGCTTCCTCCTGTATTATAGAAAATAAAAGAGCTGGAGCAGAGTCACTGCTTCCTCCTGTATTATAGGAAATAAAGGAGCTGGAGCAGCTTCACCGCTTCCTCCTATATTATAGAAAATAAAGGAGCTGGAGCAGAGTCACTGCTTCCTCCTGTATTAGAGAAAATAAAGGAGCTGGAGCAGCGTCACTGCTTCCTCCTGTATTATAGAAAATAAAGGAGTTGGAGCAGCGTCACTGCTTCCTCCTGTATTATAGAAAATAAAGGAGCTGGAGCAGCGTCACTGCTTCCTACTGTATTATAGAAAATAAAGGAGCTGGAGCAGCGTCACTGCTTCCTCCGGTATTATAGAAAATAAAGGAGCTGGAGCAGCGTCACTGCTTCCACCGGTATTATAGAAAATAAAGGAGCTGGAGCAGCGTCACGGCTCCTCCTGTATTATAGAAAATAAAGGAGCTGGAGCAGCGTCTCTGCTTCCTACTGTATTATAGAAAATAAAGGGACTGGAGCAGTGTCAATCCTTCCTCCTGTGTTATAGAAAATAAAGGAGCTGGAGCAGCGTCACTGCTTCGTCCTGTATTATAAAAAATAAAGGAGCTGGAGCAGCGTCACTGCTTCCTCCTATATTATAGAAAATAAACGAGCTGGCGCAGCGTCACCGCTTCCTCCTGTATTACAGAAAATAAAGTAGCTGGAGCAGCGTCACTGCTTCCTCCTGTATTATAGAAAATAAAGGAGCTGGAGCAGCGTCACTGCTTCCTCCTGTATTACAGAAAATAAAGGAGCTGGAGCAGAGTCACTGCTTCCTCCTGTATTATAGAAAATAAAGGAGCTGGAGCAGCGTCACTGCTTCATCCTGTATTATAGAAAATAAAGGAGCTGGAGCAGCGTCACTGCTTCCTACTGTATTATAGAAAATAAAGGAGCTGGAGCAGCGTCACCGCTTCGTCCTGTATTATGGAAAATAAAGGAGCTGGAGCAGAGTCACTGCTTCCTCCGGTATTATAGAAAATAAAGGAGCTGGAGCAGCGTCTCTGCTTCCACCTGTATTATAGAAAATAAAGGAGCTGGAGCAGCGTCACTGCTTCCTCCTGTCTTATAGTAAATAAAGGAGCTGGAGCAGCGTCACCGCTTCCTCCGGTATTATAGAAAATAAAGGAGATGGAGCAGCGTCTCTGCTTCCTCCTGTATTATATAAAATAGAGCAGCTAGAGCAGCGTCTCCGTTTCCTCCTGTATTATAGAAAAAAAAAGAAGCTGGAGTAGCGTCACTGCTTCCTCCTGTATTATAGAAAATATAGGAGACGCAGCAGTGTCACTGCTTCCTCCTGTATTATAGAAAATAAAGGAGCTGGAGCAGCGTCTCTTCTTCCTACTGTATTATAGAAAATAAAGGGGCTGGAGCAGCGTCACTGCTTCCTCCTGTATTATAGAAAATAAAGGAGCTGGAGCAGAGTCACTGCTTCCTCCTGTATTATTGAAAATAAAGGAGCTGGAGCAGCGTCACTGCTTCCTCCTGTATTATAGAAAATAAAGGAGCTGGAGCAGAGTCACTGCTTCCTCCTGTATTATTGAAAATAAAGGAGCTGGAGCAGCGTCACTGCTTCCTCCTGTATTATAGAAAATATATGAGCTGGCGCAGCGTCACCGCTTCCTCCTGTATTCTAGAAAATAAAGGAGCTGGAGCAGCGTCACCGCTTCCTCCTGTATTATAGAAAATAAAGGAGCAGGAGCAGCGTCACTGCTTCCTCCTGTATTATAGATCATAACGGTGCTGGAGCAGCGTCTCTGCTTCCTCCTGTATTATAGAAAATAAAGGAGCTGGAGCAGCGTCTCTGCTTCCTCCTGTATTATAGAAAATAAAGGAGCTGGAGCAGCGTCACTGCTTCCTCCGGTATTATAGAAAATAAAGGAGCTGGAGCAGCGTCACGGCTTCCTCCTGTATTATAGAAAATAAAGGAGCTGGAGCAGCGTCTCTGCTTCCTCCTGTATTATAGACAATAAAGGAGCTAGAACCGCGTCTCCGTTTCCTCCTGTATTATAGAAAATAAAGGAGCTGGAGCAGCGTCACTGCTTCCTCCTGTATTATTGAAAATATAGGAGCCGCAGCAGCGTCACTGCTTCCTCCTGTATTATAGACAATAAAGGAGCTAGAGCAGCGTCTCAGTTTCCTCCTGTATTATAGAAAATAAAGGAGCTGGAGCAGCGTCTCTGCTTCCTCCTGTATTATATAAAATACAGGAGCTGGAGCAGCGTCATTGCTTCTTCCTGTATTATATAAAATAAAGGAGCTGGAGCAGCGTCACTGCTTCCTCCTGTATTTTAGAAAATAAAGGAGCTGGAGCAGCGTCGCTGCTTCCTCCTGTATTATAGAAAATAAAGGAGCTGGAGCAGCGTCACTGCTTCCTCTTGTATTATAGAAAATAAAGGAGCTGGAGCAGGGTCACTGCTTCCTCCTGTACTATAGAAAATAAAGGAGTTGGAGCAGCGTCACTGCTTCCTCCTGTATTATAGAAAATAAAGGAGCTGGAGCAGCGTCACTGCTTCCTCGTGTACAATAGAAAATAAAGGAGCTGGAACAGCGTCACTGCTTCCTCCTGTATTATAGAAAATAAAGGAGCTGGAGCAGCGTCACTGCTTCCTCCTGTATCATTGAAAATATAGGAGCTGGAGCAGCGTCACTGCTTCATCCTGTATTGTAGAAAATAAAGGAGCTGGAGCAGAGTCACCGCTTCCTTCGGTATTACAGAAAATAAAGAACCTGGAACAGCTTCTCCGTTTCCTCCTGTATTATAGAAAATAAAGGAGCCGGAGCAGCGTCACTGCTTCCTCCTATATTATAGAAAATAAAGGAGCTGGAGCAGCGTCACTGCATCCTTCTGTATTATACAAAATAAAGGAGCTGGAGCAGCGTCATTGCTTCCTCCGGTATTATATAAAATAAAGGAGGTGGAGCAGCGTCATTGCTTCCTCCTGTGTTGTACAAAATAAAGGAGCTGGAGCAGCGTCACTGATTCCTCCTGTATTATAGAAAATAAAGGAGCATGAGCAGCGTCACTGCTTCCTCCTGTATTATTGATCATAAAGGAGCTGGAGCAGCGTCTCTGCTTCCTCCTGTATTCTAGAAAATAAAGGAGCTGGAGCAGCGTCTCTGCTTCCTCCTGTATTATAGAAAATAAAGGAGCTGGAGCAGCGTCACTGCTTCCTCCGGTATTATAAAAAATAAAGGAGCTGGAGCAGCGTCACGGCTTCCTCCTGTATTATAGAAAATAAAGAAGCTGGAGCAGCGTCTCTGCTTCCTCCTGTATTATAGAAAATAAAGGAGCTAGAGCACCGTCTCCTTTTCCTCCTGTATTATAGAAAATAAAGGAGCTGGAGCAGCGTCACTGCTTCCTCCTGTATCATTGAAAATATAGGAGCCGCAGCAGCGTCACTGCTTCCTCCTGTATTATAGACAATAAAGGAGCTCGAGCAGCGTCACCGTTTCCTCCTGTATTATAGAAAATAAAGGAGCTGGAGCAGCGTCACTGCTTCCTCCTGTATTATAGAAAATAAAGGAGCTGGAGCAGCGTCTCTGCTTCCTACTGTATTATAGAAAATAAAGGAGCTGGAGCACTGTCAATCCTTCCTCCTGTGTTATAGAAAATAAAGGAGCTGGAGCAGGGTCACTGCTTCCTCCTGTATTATAGAAAATAAAGGAGCTGGAGCAGCGTCACTGCTTCCTCCTGTATTATAGAAAATAAAGGAGCTGGAGCAGAGTTACTGCTTCCTCCTGTATTATTGAAAATAAAGGAGCTGGAGCAGCGTCACTGCTTCCTCCTGTATTATAGAAAATAAAGGAGCTGGCGCAGCGTCACCGCTTCCGCCTGTATTATAGAAAATAAAGGAGCTGGAGCAGACTCACTGCTTCCTCCTGTATTATAGAAAATAAAGGAGCTGGAGCAGAGTCACTGCTTCCTCCTGTATTATAGGAAATAAAGGAGCTGGAGCAGCTTCACCGCTTCCTCCTATATTATAGAAAATAAAGGAGCTGGAGCAGAGTCACTGCTTCCTCCTGTATTAGAGAAAATAAAGGAGCTGGAGTAGCGTCACTGCTTCCTTCTGTATTATGCAAAATAAAGGAGCTGGAGCAGCGTCACTGCTTCCTCCGGTATTATAGAAAATAAAGGAGCTGGAGCAGCGTCACTGCTTCCTCCAGTATTATAGAAAATAAAGGAGCTGGAGTAGCGTCACTGCTTCCTTCTGTATTATAGAAAATAAAGGAGCTGGAGCAGCGTCACTGCTTCCTCCTGTATTATATAAAATAAAGGAGCTGGAGCAGTGTCACTGCTTCCTCCTGTATTATAGAAAATAAAGGAGCCGGAGCAGCGTCTTTGCTTCTTCCTGTATTATAGAAAATAAAGGAGCTGGAGCAGCGTCACTGCATCCTCCGGGATTATAGAAAATAAAGGAGCTGGAGCAGCGTCACGGCTTCCTCCTGTATTATAGAAAATAAAGAAGCTGGAGCAGCGTCTCTGCTTCCTCCTGTATTATAGAAAATAAAGGAGCTAGAGCACCGTCTCCGTTTCCTCCTGTATTATAGAAAATAAAGGAGCTGGAGCAGCGTCACTGCTTCCTCCTGTATCATTGAAAATATAGGAGCCGCAGCAGCGTCACTGCTTCCTCCTGTATTATAGACAATAAAGGAGCTAGAGCAGCGTCACCGTTTCCTCCTGTATTATAGAAAATAAAGGAGCTGGAGCAGCGTCACTGCTTCCTCCTGTATTATAGAAAATAAAGGAGCTGGAGCAGCGTCTCTGCTTCGTACTGTATTATAGAAAATAAAGGGGCTGGAGCAGTGTCAATCCTTCCTCCTGTGTTATAGAAAATAAAGGAGCTGGAGCAGGGTCACTGCTTCCTCCTGTATTATAGAAAATAAAGGAGCTGGAGCAGCGTCACTGCTTCCTCCTGTATTATAGAAAATAAAGGAGCTGGAGCAGAGTCACTGCTTCCTCCTGTATTATTGAAAATAAAGGAGCTGAAGCAGCGTCACGGCTTCCTCCTGTATTATAGAAAATAAAGGATCTGGAGCAGCGTAACTGCTTCCTCCTGTATTGTAGAAAATAAAGGAGCTGGACCAGCGTCACCGCTTCCTCCTGCATTATAGAAAATAAAGGAGATGGAGCAGCGTCACTGCTTCCTCCTGTATTATAGAAAATAAAGGAGCTGGAGCACCGTCTCTGCTTCCTCCTGTATTTTAGATAATAAGGAGTTGGAGCATCATCACTGCTTCCTCCTGTATTTTAGAAAAAAAAGGAGCTGGAGCATCGTCACTGCTTCCTCCTGTATTATAGCAAATAACAGAGCCAGAGCAGCGTCTCTGCTTCCTCCTGTATTATAGAAAATAAAGGAGCTGGAGCAGCGTCACTGCTTCCTCCGCAGTATAGAAAATAAAGGAGCTGGAGCAGCGTCACTGCTTCCTCCAGTGTTATAGAAAATAAAGGAGCTGGAGTAGCGTCACTGCTTACTTCTGTATTATAGAATATAAAGGGGCTGGAGCAGCGTCACTGCTTCCTTCTGTATTATGCAAAATAAAGGAGCTGGAGTAGCGTCAGTGCTTCCTCATGTATTGGAGAAAATAAAGGAGTTGGACCAGCGTCACTGCTTCCTCCTGTATGATAGAAAATAAAGGAGCTGGAGCAGCATCACTGCTTCCTCTTGTATTGTAAAAAATAAAGGAGCTGGTGCAGCGTCACTGTTTCCTCCTGTATTATAGAAAATAAAGGAGCTGGAGCAGCGTCTCTGCTTCCTCCTGTATAAGAGAAAATAAAAGAGCTGGAGCAGCGTCACGGCTTCCTCCTGTATTATAGAAAATAAAGGAGCTGGACCAGCGTCACTGTGTCCTCCTGGATGACACAAGATAAATGAGCTAGAGCAGCGTCACTGATTCCTCCTGTATTATAGAAAATAAAGGAGCTGGAGCAGCGTCACTGCATCCTCCTGTATTTTAGAAAATAAAGGAGGTGGAGCAGCGTCTCTGCTTCCTCCTGTATTATAGAAAATAAAGCAGCTG
Source organism: Chiloscyllium punctatum (assembly GCF_047496795.1). NCBI lineage: Eukaryota > Metazoa > Chordata > Chondrichthyes > Orectolobiformes > Hemiscylliidae > Chiloscyllium > Chiloscyllium punctatum. The sequence continues at coordinate 37,606,021 of NC_092761.1, read as the reverse complement.
GAGCAGCGTCTAGGCTTCCTCCTGCAGTATAGAAAACGAAGGAGCTGGAGCAGCATCACAGCTTCCTCCTGTATTAAACAAAATAAAGGAGTTGGAGCAGCGTCATTGCTTCCTCCTGTATTATAGAAAATAAAGGATCTGGAGTAGCGTCACGGCTTCCTTCTGTATAATAGAAAAGACAGCGGCTGGAGCAGCGTCACTGCTTCCTTCTGTATTTTAGAAAATAAAGGAGCTGGAGCAGCGTCAGTGCTTCCTCATGTATTGGATAAAATAGAGGAGTTGAACCAGCGTCACTGCTTCCTCCTGTATTATAGAAAATAAAGGAGCTGGAGCAGCGTCTCAGCTTCCTCCTGTATTATAGAAAATAAAGGAGCTGGAGCAGCGTCTCTGCTTCCTCCTGTATTATAGAAAATAAAGGAGCTGGAGCAGCGTCACGGCTTCCTCTTGTATTATAGAAAAAAAAGGAGCTGGAGTAGCGTCACTGCTTCCTCCTGTATTATAGAACATGAAGGAGCTGGAGCAGCGTCACGGCTTCCTCCTGTATTATAGAAAATAAAGGAGCTGGAGCAGCGTCACTGCTTCCTCCGGTAGTATAGAAAATAAAGGAGCTGGAGTTGCGTCACTGCTTCCTCCTGTATTATAGAATATAAAGGAGCTGGAGCAGCGTCACTGCTTCCTTCTGCGTAACAGAAAATAAAGGAGCTGGAGCAGCGTCACTGTTTCCTTCTGCGAAACAGAAAATAAAGGAGCTGGAGCAGCGTCACTGCTTCCTCCTGTATTGTAGAAAATGAAGGACCTGGAGCAGCGTCACTGCTTCCTCCGGTATTATAGATTATGAAACAGCTGGAGTCGCGTCACTGCTTCCTCCAGTATTATAGAAAATAAAGGAGCTGGACCAGCGTCACTGCTTCCTCCTGTATTATAGAAAATAAAGGAGCTGGTGCAGCGTCACTGCTTCCTCCGGTATTATAGAAAATAAAGGAGCTGGAGCAGTGTCACTGCTTCCTCCTGTATTATGCAAAACAAAGGAGCTGGTGCAGCGTCACTGCTTCCTCCGGTATTATAGAAAATAAAGGCCCTGGAGCAGCATCACTGCTTCCTCCTGTATTATAGAAAATAAAGGAGCTGGAGCAGCGTCACCGCTTTCGCCTGTATTATGCAAAATAAAGGAGCTGGAGCAGCGTCACTGCTTCCTCCGGTATTATAGAAAATAAAGGAGCTGGAGCAGCGTCACTGCTTCCTCCAGTATTATAGAAAATAAAGGAGCTGGAGTAGCGTCACTGCTTCCTTCTGTATTATAGAAAATAAAGGAGCTGGAGCAGCGTCACTGCTTCCTCCTGTATTATAGAAAATAAAGGAGCTGGAGCAGTGTCACTGCTTCCTCCTGTATTATAGAAAATAAAGGAGCCGGAGCAGCGTCTTTGCTTCTTCCTGTATTATAGAAAATAAAGGAGCTGGCGCAGCGTCACTGCTTCCTTCTGTATGATAGAAAATAAAGGAGCTGGAGCAGCGTGTCTGCTTCCTCTCGTTTTATAGAAAATAAAGGAGCTGGAGCAGCGTCTCTGCTTCCTTCTGCGTTACAGAAAATGAATGAGATGGAGCAGCGTCAATGCTTCCTACGGTATTATAGAAAATAAAGGAGCTGGAGCAGGGTCACTGATTCCTCCAGTATTATAGAAAATAAAGGAGCTGGACCAGCGTCACTGCTTCCTCCTGTATTATAGAAAATAAAGAAGCTGGAACAGCGTCACTGCTTCCTCCTATATTATAGAAAATAAAGGAGCTGGAGCAGGGTCACTGCTTCCTCCTGTATTATAGAAAATAAAGGAGTGGAGCAGGGTCACTGCTTCCTCCAGTATTATAGAAAATAAAGGAGTTGGACCAGCGTCACAGCTTCCTCCTGTATTATAGAAAATAAAGGAGATGGAACAGCGTCACTGCTTCTTCCGGTATTATAGAAAATAAAGGAGCTGGAGCAGCGTCACTGCTTCCTCCAGTATTATAGAAAATAAAGGAGCTGGAGCAGCGTCACTGATTCCTCCTGTATTATAGAAAATAAAGGAGCTGGAGCAGCGTCCCGGCTTCCTCCTGTATTAGTGTTTCTGTCAAATCTCCCTTTTACTCATATCCCTGTATTAATTCCTCCATTTCCTGATGCCCGAACCTGATTCTCCCATTTAAATGTGCGCTACCCTAATCCTCCCATTTCCTGGTGCCAAGCACCCATTCTCTCATTGAGCTCCACTGTGCACCAGGTCTTCCATTCAGCATTATCCTGCCACAATTCTCCCATTTTGTAGTCTCCTGCCAAAATTCTCTAATCTTGGAGATCCCTGCATCAAATCTCTAAATTACCGATCCTACACATATCTTCCCTTTCGTAGTGAACCCATTTCATAGTGCACTGTATTTAATCTGGACCACTCATCATTTGCAACATTTGTCCTATTTGCTGATTCACTGCCCGGGGTCTCCCAGTTTCTCCAATTCTCAAAGTTATTCGCATCCTGCACCATGTCTTTCATTTACTGATACCCCACACCAATTCTCCAATTCAGTGTTACTTAGCACCATTTCCCCCAATTACTGAAGTCCTGAATAGGTTCTCCACTCAGTGTCGCCTTAAACCAATCCTCATACTGACTGATGTTCTCGCCCAATTTCGGGGTGCGCTACTCTAAATCTCCCAAAAGGTATTGTCCTGCCCCAATTCTCCCATGTAGTTGCAACACAGCATAACTCACCCAATTAGCACTGAACTCACTAATTCACCCATTACTTGATATCCTGTTGAAAATTCTCACATTTCGATAACCCCTTTCGAAATTGATCCATTTAGTATTTTATTGCAATGATTCTCCAATTTAGTGTAGAGCTTAGAGAATCCTTACATTTGAACGTGGACAGGTTGGATGGATGGATCTGTTTCTTTGCTGTACATCTCTAAGGCTGTAATGAGTGCTCCGCTTCCCTACACCAATTCTCCCATTTACCAATCCTGCACTAATTCGGGAATTTCACCAACTCACCCACTGAGGTTATCCTGCCCCAGTCCTCACACTTAGAATTGAACGGCACCTGCATGAATTCCCCAATTATTGTTGCTCTGCATCAGTTTCTTCCATTTAGTTGTTCCCTGATACACATTTTCAACGTCCGGATGCCCTTCTGATTATATTTGTTCATTTAGTGATGCACTGACCTGACTCTCCAATTTACCGATGCTTGCAACATTTCTTTTTATTGATTCCCTCGTCCCCATTCCCCAATCGAGACATGCTCCGCTTCAATTTTCTAATATCCAGACACTCCCACCAATTTTCCAATGTAATGGCACTGTGCACCGAATCTCCCATCCATTGAAACCCACCAAATCTCGAATTGACTCATACTCCTGTCCGACCTCTTCGACTTACTGATGCCCGACCCCGATTCTACCATTTAAGGGTGCGCTACCCTAATTCTCCCATTTCCTGGTGCCATACACCCATTCTGTAATTTAGCTCCACTGTGCACCAGGTCTTCCATTCAGTATTTCCCTGCAACAATTCTCCCATTTAGTCGACCGCTGACAGAATTCTCTAATCTTGGCAATCCCTGCATCATATCTCCAAATTCCCCAAACTGCAAATATCCCCCCTTTCGTGCTGAACTGCACCAACTCCCCCATATCGTGGTGCACTGTATTGAATCTGGACCACTGACCCTTTGCAACATTTGTCCTATTTTCTAATTCGCTGCCCGGGGTCTCCCATTTGCTCCAATTCTCAAAGTTATCAGCACCCTGCACCAGGTCTCTCATTTACTGATACCCCACACCAATTCTCCAATTCAGTGTTGCTTAACACCATTGCCCCCAATTACTGATGTCCTGAACAAGTTCTTCATTCAGTTTTGCCTTACAACAATCCTCATACTGACTGATGCTCTGATTTCGATAAGCCCTTGCCCAATCCTTCCATTTAGTAGTTCCTTGGAATGATTCTCCAATTTTGTGGAGCACTGCCAGAATTCTAAAATTGTTTCATAGACAAGTTGGACTGAAGTGTCTGTTTCCATGTTGTACATCTCTATGATTGTATGACTCTGTTTATGACTCCGCTGCCCTGCACCATTTCTCCCATTTACCAATCCTGCACAAATCCTGAAACTGCACCAACTCTCCCTTTGAGTGTTATCCTGCCCAATTTAAAGGCCGCTGCATAAAATCTCCAATTCCTGTTGCCCTGCCTCAATTCCTTCCATTTAATTGTTCCCTGAATCGCTACTTCCACGTACAGCTGACCTGGTGAATTGTTTTCATTCAGTGAAACACTGAACTGAATCTCTAATTTACCGACCCTTGCAACATTTCTTTTTATTGATTCCCTGGCCCCGATTCCCCAATCAGGAATAGGTTCTTGTTGTACTTTTGAAACTGGTGTCATAATTTTAAAGTTGTATTTTGGGGCAGTAGAATTACCATTTGGGTAGAGAACTGGCTCGAAGGTAGAAGACAGAGAGTGGTGGGGAGGGTTGCTTTTCAGACTGGAGGCCTGTGACCAGCGGTGTGCCACAAGGATCGGTGCTGGGTCCACTGTTGCTTTGTCATTTATATAAATGATTTAGATGTGGCCATAGGACGAATGGATAGTAAGTTTACAAATGACAGTAAAATTGGAGGTGTGGAGGACAGTGAAGATGGTTATCTCAGAGGACAACGGGATCTTGATCAGATGGGCCAATGGGCCGAGGAGTGGCAGATGGAGATTAATTTAGATAAACGTGACGTGCTGCATTTTGGAAAGGCAAAAGAGAGCAGGACATTTACACTGAATGGACAAGGTACTAGGGATGTTGCTAAACAAATAGACCTGGAGTGCAGCTTCATAGATCGTTGAATGTAGACTAACATTTCGATAGGATAGTGAAGAAAGCGTTTGTCATTTTTGTCTTTATTGCTCAGTTAATATGTGTAAAGGAGTTGGGAGGTCATGTTGCGGTATTGGTTCAGCCACTTTTGGTATATAGTGCAATTCTGGACTCCCTCCTTGAAGAAGGGTGTTGGGAAACTTTAAAGGGTTCAGAAAAGATTTACAAGGATGTTGCCAAGGTTGGAGGGTTTGTGCTGGAGGGTAAGACTGTATAGTTTGAGGCTATTACCCCTGGAGCGTCAGTCGCTTAGGGGGAAACTTATGGAGGTTCACCAAATCATGACGGACCCTCAATAGGGTAAAAAGGCAAGGTGATTTACCTGTGGTGGGGGAGTCCAGAAGCAGATGGCATGTGTTAAAGTTGAGAGGGGAAACATAAAATGAACCTAAGAGGAACATATTTCACCCAGAGGGCACTGTGTGCATGAGCTGCCAGAGGAAGTAGTGGAGGCTGGTACAATTACAACATTTAAAAGGTATCTGGGTGGGTGTAGGAATTAAAAAGGGTTCAGAGGAACATGGGCCAAATTCTGACAAATGGGATGAGATTTACATCAGATATCAGTTCAGCATGAATTTGTTGGACTGAATGATTTGTTTCTGAGCTTATATTGGTCTGAGTGGGTTGAGTTCCGGAATATAATTTATGAAGCAGAAAATAAAGTATGGCACAGAGTCAGGTCGAGAAATCCTGCTGATCTCATCAGCTTTATCCTGCTTTCCTGATCCTTTTCCTTCAATCAATGCATTTTTTCGATCCTCATTCAGAATTCCTGGAGCTCTGTAACTGACCTGGAACAATGTGTTGAAAGTCCTATTGCAGTCCACACGAGGTACCTTTCCCACTGCCCTGCTCCCACGGCCTGCAATGCTGCAGACTGAGCAGAAAACCCGAAGCACAATGATGAGCTCCTTCCGGCCCACGGCCCTCCTTTTCACTGAATGAAGACAATCACCAGAAGCAGAATCACCAGCTCTTGTTGGAGCCTTGAATACATGACTCTGTCTCACTGAGTGAAGATTGGACTCAGAAACAGAAATGAAATCAACTTCCTATCTGCATTGTGTCACTCTTTAAGATCTCTGTGTGTCTGAGTTCAGGTCATTTGATTGGAGACTGCGGATAGTGGGTCCCCAGTGAAATGGAAAGAATGGTGGAGGAGCTAACTGAGGGACATCTCTCAAAATGACAATCAGAAAGATGCTATTCAGCATTGGAAGGGTTTAAGGGGAATTGATGGTTCAGAAAAATGCTATACGGATGTTTGTAAAACTTAGGAACTCTGACTGTTTTGAGGCTGGAGTTTATTTTATCCTTGTGTAGATTTGACACATTAACCCTCCCTCCCCACCACTACAGAAGCTGTTGGAACTGTTCAGTGTTTCCAGCAGCTTCTGAAATTATTTCAGGTTCCTGACGGGAGCAGTCTCTCACTTTTCGAATAAAACAAACCCATCTTTGTGCTGCAACCAATATTTCAAGAAGAAATGGGAAGCAGCAGAGGGGAAAGCTTCCGAGATGCCGAGCAATGCTGCCCGGGGTTCCACACTGCAATTCACAGGAACCATCGCCAGGAAAAGCAAGGAGCAATCCAACAGATCTGGTTATATCCCGGTGGCTTTCCTTTAGAAACCGATTTAAAAGCCGCAACACGGCGATGGCCGGGATTCAAACCCGGGCCCACTGCTTGGAAAACAGCTATGCTCACTACTATCCCACCATCACCCAGCTAGCTGATTTCTCTGCACAGATGCTGCCTGACCTGCTGAGCTTCTCCAGCAACTCCTGAGACTGTGTTATTGTGTTTCAGATTCCCAGACCCACAGGATTAATTTCTCAGCATCTCCACTCTCAAGCCTCTTCACAATCTGAGACATTCCAATGAAACCACCTTTTAATTTTCGCGAATATCGACCCAATTTATTCAGATACTCAGCACTGGAGCACACGGGTCCCAAATACTGAGCTTTATTTTGTGACTCATTAGTGTGTTTGGGTCATTGCCGCTGGGTCCCCACGGATTGTTCAGATATAATTGCTCTGGTGAAGGTGACGGTGGGTTATTGCCTTGAACTGCTGCCATTTATTTGATGCAGACAAACCCACAATTATGTAAGGGAGGGAGTTCCAGGATTTCCAACCAATGGCACTTGTGGGACTGAGATGTTTTTCCAAGCCAGGGTGGGGAGTGTCTTGATGTGGAATTGTCTACTGGTGGTGTTCCCGTGTATCTCCTGTGTTCAGCATTCCACATGATAGTGCCGTGGGTCTGGAAGCTGCTCTGGAAGGAACCTTGGGGAATTTCTACACAGCATCTTCTCTCAGCTGAACTATCCCAGTCAGGCACATGAGCACTAATCCTGTAATCCAGCTCTGAGAATGTAATAGCAGGTGGGACCCACCCTGTCCCCCTAATGTGGCCATGTTTGGAAAACCTTGGAGAGTCCACTCTCATTCATTCCATCTCAGCGTTTTCCCCCGTTTAAGATTGCTTTCAAAGTGTAATAGTGCGATGGCAGGGGTTCGAACCCGGGTTAACTGCTGGGAAGGAGGCATGTCCAACCCTTTCCCAGTAATTGGCAAGCTATTCCCAAGGCCGTGATCAGGGCCAATTGGATTGGGACTGAAATACAAACAGAAACTGCTGGGGGAGCTCAGCAGGTCTGACAGCATCAGCATCAGATCCCTTCAGTTCTGAAGGACAATCCCTGATCTCTTAGAGGTTCACTCGGATTTCTCCCTCAAATGAGACCCCGTCCAACTAAATCTCGCCAGTAATTTCTGTGTTATCTGTTAGCGCTCCAGGATCTGAAGTTCCTTGTTTTAAATACAGTAGATGTTGACCCACCGAAGGGGATATTGGGTCAGGTGAGTGTCTACCTCATTCATTGGGGCAGATGTCAAGGAGCATCTTAAACCGGAGAGGGATCAGGGGGAATTGGAGCCGTTTAGAGAGAGAGTACAGAAGGTAAGACAGCTCAGCTCAAAGCACGGCACTTAATGCTGCCCCGATTAAAATATTGAAGATGGCAGAGGGACAGATGAGCTGAGACAGGGTGGGAGCTGGACGATATTGATGATGTGGAAGGACAGTGTGTGTATCTGATCACATTCTGTCAGTCTGACTAATAGCAGTCATTCCTGGCACTGGATTCACTGAGGGGTGAAGGGTCAGTGAACAGAGCGGACTGTCCTTGTTATTCTGTTCCTGACTCTCCAGCTCCCGCTCTGTTAGTGACCTCTCAGTCTCCCGGGAAATGGGCTGTTTCCCAATTGTGCTGGATTCCTGGCCTTTATCCTTGGCCGAGATGAGAGTTGATGGTCTGAGGCATATCATTCCCAAATGACTCCTGTCCAAGATAATACCGATTAATGTGTCTGTGTATCCTCCATTAATCTGTAAACATCATTGCTCAGGCCTGGAGGGACATGGATTGATGACATTGAGGATGTTATGAACCAGACCAAACTCCTCTGCCTTAAGGAAATGGTCTAGACCCCTTTTCCTGATTTCCTGAAGGGAAGTGTAAGGCGTTACAATGTGATTGGTCAAACTGCCAGACTTGAGGCAAAACACACTTTACTCCACACTATCGTTGGAACACAAACATAAGGAAGAAAGATTGGACAAACCGAACTCTCCTGGAAAACTTAACTAAATGAACATTATTTAATTTAAACAGCGACTGTTTGGATATAGTAACATTCCATAAACCGCACAATTCTGGTCTTTCTGCTATCGGGAGAATGGTGTGAAACTTGTAAAGATTCAGAAAAGATTTACAAGGATGTTTGCAGAGTCAGGATTTCTGATTGTTTTGAGGCTGGAGTTTATTTTATCCTTGTGTAGATTTGACACATTAATCCTCCCTCCCCAACACTACAGAAGCTGTTGGAACTGTTCAGTGTTTCCAGCGGCTTCTGTAATTATTTCAGGTTCCTGACGGGTGCAGTCTCTCACTTTTCGAACAAAACATACCAATCCTTGTGCTGCAACCAATATTTCAATAAGAAATAGGAAGCAGCAGAGGGGAAAGCTTCTGAGATGCCGAGCAATGCTGCCTGATTCCTCACTGTAATTCACAGGAACCATCGCCAGAAAAAGCAAGGAGCAATCTGATAGATCCGTTTACCACAGAATTAAAGATTTATTTCCTCGATTTATCCCAGTGCATTTTCTTTAAAAGGCCGTTTACAAACCGCAACACTGCGATGGCCGGGAATCGGACCCGGGCAACTGCTTGGAAGGCAGCTATGCTCCCCACTATCCCACCATCACCCTGCTAGCAGCTCCCTCCCCATTCCCAAACACACTTAACAAGGCTGTGATCATCATCAACTGGATTGGGGCTGAAATCCAAACAAGAAATTGTTGGGGAAGCTCAGCAGGTCTGACAGCACCAGAATCAGAAGCCTTCAGTTCTGAAGACCAATCCCTGGATCTGAAAGGTTCCCTCCCCACAGATGCTGCCAGACCTGCTGAGGTTCCCCAGCAATTTCTGTGCTGTCTCTCAGAGCTGCAGCATCTGCAATTCTTTGTTGAAAACAAAGCAAACGTTGAGGCACCGAAGGGGATATTGGGTCAGGTGATCGTCTCCCTCATCCATAGAGACAGGTGGGAAGGAGCATGGAATCATAGAATCCCTACAGTGTGGAAACCGGCCATTCGGCCCATCATGCATCCCACCAAGACTCACCCTCGCCCCCACCTCTCCCTGTAACCCCGCATTTCCCTGGGTAATCCACATCACCTACACATCTCTGTATACTACGGATAGTTTACCATGGCCAACCCACCCTAACCTGCACGTGTCTGGACTGTGGGAGGAAACGGGAGAACCAAGAGAGAACCCACACAGACCCGGAGAGAATGTGCAAACCCCACACAGACAGTCTTCAATCAGACAGGTATCTGGAGAATTGGAGAGGTTTAGAGAGGGAGTCCAGGCGGTTCGTCTGGTATGTGAATGATGGGCCGAATGATGCAGCATTCATCACTATTTGCATTTTGCTTTAATTCGTCCTGTTATTGACCTTAGTCTGAATGAAATGGTTGGAGAGGGGTTATTTGTGCATTCAGTCAGATCTGTGTATTGGTGGGTCAGGAGTATCATACCCAATAACAACAGTGGGAGGGCGGATTGAATTCCTGCCCCTTCCAGATCCCATTGCAACATGTCATTTCCTCATGGATTTCATTTGGTTTAAGATGTTTTATTGTTAATACCACCACAATATATTGATGCCCTTCTGTGCAAGTTATGAATTTGGACAGAACGATCCCTCTTTTTTCTGTCAACAAACAGAATATCAAGGAGTCGGATTGGGGAATGTATCCTCTCACGGAAACAGGAACAGGGAGATGTCATTCCCTCTGAAATAAACACAGGCCATGCTGAGAAATCTGATAAGGCCAGGCAGCATCTATAGGGAGAAGGGAAAGGTTAACCCGTGTGTTATGAGGGTGGGGGAATTCAGCAGAGCGGAAGGAACTTGGAAAAGTAATGATTTCTGAGCAATTGGAATGGGGGTAACGCTGAAGAAAGAATGAGATGGTTTGTAATAGGGTGGAGGCTGCAGAGATTTAATGATAAACGGTTTCATGGAAACAAATCCAAAGGGGATTGGGAATTGGTTCATTAAACATCTAAGAGCTCAGGAAATGTGAGCAGGAGGAGGCTGTACAGCCTGTTTAAACTGTTCAGTCTGTTCTGGCAGTCAATCCAATCAGAGCTAGTTTGAGATTTCAAATTCGGTTTCCTGTCTACTCAATTTTCTAGAATATAGAATATTCAGATACTCAGCACTGGAGCACACGGGTCCCAAATACTGAGCTTTATTTTGTGATTCATTAATGTGTTTGGGTCATTGCCGCTGGGTCCCCACGGATTGCTCAGATATAATTGCTCTGGTGAAGGTGACGGTGAGTTATTGCCTTGAACTGCTGCCATTTATTTGATGCAGATAAACCCACAATGATGTAAGGGAGGGAGTTCCAGGATTTCCAACCAATGGCACTTGTGGGACTGAGATGTTTTTCCGAGCCAAAGTGGGGAGTGGCTTGATGTGGAATTGTCACCTGGTGGTGTTCCCGTGTATCTGCTGTGCTCAGCATTCCACATGATAGTGCCGTGGGTCTGGAAGGAACCTTGGGGAATTTCTCCAGTCCATCTTGTCTATGGTACACACTGCTGTTACTGAGTGTCGGTGGTGGAGACAGGGGATGTTTGTAGCTGTGGTGCTGAACAAGCTGCACCTCAAGTTTATTCCACCTAATTATGGAGAACACAACTCCTCTCCATCATCATCAATCCATTTCACAGACGGACACCCAGTGATTACACGGATCTGTTAATTGTACAAATGACCATGAGATTGTAATCAGATTCCCCTCTTCCCTGACAATAGTCTGAGGGACATCCCGTGACTGTTACACTTTCTCCTGGACATTCCATCTGTAAAAGCTGGGAATGAGCTGATGGGACACAGACTGTGTTAAAGATGGTTCCACTCAGGGGGACTCTCACTCACTGACAGCGTCACAATTACCTGGGTGACGCAAAGGCGCAAGTGGCTGCGCGGTGACGTCACCCCAGGATGGTCGCCCGCACAGGGGAAGGATTGACAAGGAGGAAGCGGGAGGAGGGAAGAGGTGACTCAGACCAGGGCCGTGAGGAGTCACAGAGCGGCTCCATCTGGCGGCCGGGAGGAGGAATCAGCAGCCACAGAAGGATGGAGCGGATTGGTGGGAAGGAAGATTGACAGGTGAGACAGGTCATGGGGCGGGGCTGAGCTGGAAGGTTGGAGCTGGGGTTAGGTGGGGGGGGGGAATGAGGAAACTGGGGAAGACCACACCCCCTCCCTCCCTGTCCTCCTGTCCCTGAGGGAGATTTGGACTCAGTACCATGTGGTGGGGCTGCACATGCCATTCACACATGTCAGAGGGGAGAGGGCAGAGGGGACAGGGAGGACTGAGGGACATTTCTATGTCTCTCTCTCGCTCTTTTCTATCCCCCTCTTCTCTCCCTCTCTTCTTTCTCACCTGCCCATCCTCCTCTTCTCCTCACTCCTTCCTCCCACTCTTCTCTCTGTTTTACCCTCCATCACCCTTACCGTCCCCCCTCATTCCTGAGCACTTGCCTTCCCCTCTACTTGCCTCCCTCCTCTCCATCCCCCCTTTCTCCATCCTCCCGTTCCCCTCCTTCCCCACTACATTCTCCTCCCCTCCTTCAAGCCTCTCCATTACCCCCTTTCCTCCCCTCCATCCCTCCACTCTTCTCTCTCTGCTTCTCCCCTCCATTCCCCTTACTTTTCCCCCTTACTTACCCCTCTCCTTCCTTGCTAATTGCTTTCCACAACTCTGCCCTCTCCTCCCCCTTACCCACTTCTCCTTCACCCCTTCCCCTTCTCCTTCCCCCTTTCATTCCCCCTTTGCCCCTCTCCTTCCACCCATCCTTCCCCGACTCTCTTTCCACCACTTCACCTTCCCCTTCACCCTCTTCTTCCCCCTTTACATTGCTCCTTTCCTTTCCCCTCTACATTTCCCCTCTCCTCCCTTCTCTCCTTCTCCCATCTCTCCTTCCCTCCACATACTTCCCCTCCTCTCCTGCGCCCCCCTCCCTCATTTACCCCTCTCCTCCACCCCTCCTTCTCCTCCCTCCTTCCCCCTCTCCTACCACCTTCTCCTTCTACCCCTCTCCTTCCCCTCCGCTACCTTCTCACATCTCCTTCCCGTTTCCCCCATCCCCACCTCACCTTCCCCCCTTACATCCCCTCATTCACCCCCTCTCTTTCCATCCTCTCCTTTCTCCCTTTCCTGTCCCCTCTCCTCCCCATCTCTCCCTCATTCCCCCACACATTCACCCTACTCCTCCCCCTCTCCCTCACTCCCTCCCCCTCCCTCATTCCCCCCTCCTCCACCCCTCCCTCCTTCCTTCCTCCTACCACCCCTCTCCCTCCCCTCCCTTCCCTTCCCACATCTCTTTCCCGTCCCTTCCTTCCCCACCTCTCATTTCCCCCCTCATTCCCACCCCCCTCCATTCCGCCTTAACCCCATCCCCCCACACCCTCCTTTCCTTCTCTCTCATGTTGTGGGACTGTTATATCGGAGAAGTATTCACATTTTTTGGATTATTGGAATCTCTTTCGGGGTAGAAGTGACTTGTACAAGAAGGATGGATTACAAATATTTGGAAGGGGTCTAATCTAATATACTGGCAGGGAAATTTGCTAGGATTTAAACTAGTAAGGTGGGGGTGGTGGGTGGGATGGGACCCAGGGAGATAGTGAGGAAAGATATCAATCTGAGACTGGTACAGTTAAGTACAGAAGTGAGTCAAACAGTCAGGGCAGGCAGGAACAAGGTAGGACTAATAAATTAAATTGCATTTATTTCAATGCAAGGGGCCTAACATGGAAGGCAGATGAACTCAGGGCACTGTTAGGAACATGGGACTGCGTTAAAGAAAGACAATGTACAGTTCAGGAACAGGTCCTTCTGCCCTCCAAGCCTGAGCCAATCCAAATGTACTGTCTAAACCTGTCGCCCAATTCCTGAGTATCTGTATCCCTCTGCACCCCACCTACTCATGCATCTGTCCAGACACATCTTAAATGTACCTACCGTGCCTGCCCCTACTACCTCTGCTGGCAACACATTCCAAACGCGCACCACATCTGTGTGATGTACTTGCCGTGTGTATCCCCCTTAAACTTTCCACCTCTCACCTTGAAAGTGTGACCTCTCATTATTGAATCCTTCACCCTGGGAAAAAGCTTATCTCTATCCACCCTGTCTATACCCTTCATGATTTCATAAACCTCAATCACAGCCCCCCCCCTAAATTCCCTTTTTCTAATGAAAACAAACCTAACCTACTCAACCTCTCTTCATAGCTAGCACCTTCCAACCAGGCAACATCCTCGTAAACCTTCTCTGCACCCTCTCCAAAGTGTCCACATCCTTTTGGGAATGTGGTGACCAGAACTGTACACAGTATTCTAAATACGGCCGAACCAATGTCTTGTACAATTTTAGCATGACTTACCAGCTCTTACACTCAATACCCCGTCCAATGAAGGCAAGCAGACTATATGCCTTCTTGACCACTCTATCCACCTGTGCAGCAACCTTCAGGGTACAATGGACCTGCACTCCCAGATCTCTCTGCCCATCAACTTTTCCCAAGGGTTCTCTGTTCATTGTATAATTCGCTCTTGAATTAGTCTTGCCGAAATGCATCACCTCACATTTGTGAGATATCATAGCACAGTGGGCGGCACGGTGTGAGTGGGTGGCAAAGTGGTTAGCACTGCTGCCTCACAGCGCTGGAGACCCGGGTTCAATTCCCGCCTCAGGCGACTGACTGTGTGGAGTTTGCACACTCTCCCCGTGTCTGCGTGGGTTTCCTCCCACAGTCCAAAGATGTGCAGGTTAGGTGAATTGGCCATGATAAATTGCCCGTAGTGTTAGGTAAGGGGTAAATGTAAGGGTATGGGTGGGTTACGCTTCGGCGGGTCGGTGTGGACTTGTTGGGCCGAAGGGCCTGTTTCCACACTGTAATGTAAAAAAAATCAATGATAGAAACATGGCTGAGAGATGGGCAGGACTGGCAGTTTAATGTTCCAGGATACAAATGCTACAGGAAGGATAGGAAAAGAGGCAATAGAGGAGTTTCTGATAAGGGATAGCATTACAGCTGTGCTGAGGGAGGATATTCCTGGAATTACATCCAGGGACGTTAATTGGGTGGAATTGAGAAATAAGAAAGGGATGATCACCTTATTGGGATTGTATTATAGACCCCCGAATAGTCGGAGGGGAATTGAGAAACAAATTTGTTAGGGAATCTCAGCTAGCTGTAAGAATAATAGGGTGGTTATGGTCAGGGATTTTAACTTTCCAAACATAGGCTTTGACTGCCATAGTGTTAAGGGTTTAGATGGAGTGTGTAAGTGTGTACAAGACAATTTTCTGATTCAGTATGTGGACGTACCTCCGAGAGAAGGTGCAAATCTTGACTTACTCTTGGGAAATAAGGCAGGGCAGGTGACTGAGGTGTCAGTGGGGGAACACTTTGGGACCAGCGACCATAATTCTATTAGATTTAAAGTAGTGATGTAAAAGGGTAGGCCAGATCTAAAAGTTGAAGTTCTAAATTGGAGAAAGGCCAATTTTGACGGTATTAGGCAAGAATTTTCAAAAGGTGATTGGGGGCAGATGTTCGCAGGTAAAGGAACGGTTGGAAAATGGGAAGCCTTCATAAGTGAGACAATAAGAGTCCAGAGAAAGTATATTCCTGTCAGGGTGAAAGGAAAGGTTGGTAGGTATAGGAAATGCTGGATAACTAAAGAAATTGGAGGTTTGGTAAAGAAAAAGAAGGAAGCATATGTAAGGTATAGACAGGATAGATAGAGAGAATCCTTAAAAGAGTATAAAGGAGTAGGAGTATAACGTAAGGGGGAAATCAGGAGGGCAAAAAGGGGACATGAGGTAGCGTTGGAAAATAGAATTAAGGAGAATCCAAAAGGTTTTTACAAATACCTTCAGGACAAAAGGGGAACTAGGGAAAGAATAAGTCCCCTCAAAGATCAACAAGGCGGCCTTTGTGTGGAGCCACAGAAAATGGTGGAGATACTAAACGTATATTTTGCATCAGTATTTACTTTGTGAAAGGATATGGAAGATATAGAATGTAGGGAAATAGATGGTAAAACCTTGAAAAATGTCCATATTACAAAGGAGGAATTGCTGCATGTCTTGAAACGCATAAAGGTGGATAAATCCCCCTGATCGAATATACCCTAGAACTCAGTGGGAAGCTAGAGAAGTGATTGCTGGGCCTCTTGCTGAGATATTTGTATCATCAATAGTCACAGGTGAGGTGCTGGAAGACTGGAGGTTGGCAAACGTGCTGCCACTGTTTAAGAAGTGTGGTAAGGACAAACCAGGGAACTATAGACCAGTGAGCCTGACATCAGTGGTGGGCAAGTTGTTGGAGGGAATCCTGAGGGACAGGATGTGCATGTATTTGGAAAGGCAAGGACTTATTAGGGATAGTCAACATGGCTTTGTGTGTGGGATATCATGTCTCACAAACTTGATTGAGTTTTTGAAGAAGTAACAAAGAGGATTGATGAGGGTAGAGCAGTAGATGTGATCTAAATCAACTTCAGTAAGGCCTTCGAAAAGGTTCCCTATGGGATACTGGTTAGCAAGGTTAGATCTCATGGAATATAGGGACAACTAGCCATTTGGATACAGAATTGGCTCAAAGGTAGAAGACAGAGGGTGGTGGTGGAGGAGTGTTTTTCAGAATGGAGGCCTGTGACCAGTGGAGTGCCACAAGGATCGGTGCCGAGTCCTCTACTTTTGTCATTTACATAAATGATGCAAGCATAACAGATACAGTTGGTAAGTTTTTGGATGACACCAAAATGTGAGGTGTAGTGGACAGCAAAGACGGTTACCTCAGAGTACAACAGGATCTGGATCAGATGGGCCAATGGGCTGAGAAGTGGCAGATGGAGTTGAATTCAGATAAATGCAAGGTGCTGCATTTTGGGAAAACAAATCTTAGCAGGACTTATACACTTAATGGTAAGGTTCAAGGGAGTGTTGCTGAACAAAGAGACCTTGGAGTTCAGGTTCATAGCTCCTTGAAAGTGGAGTCGCAGGTAGATAGGATAGTGAAGAAGACGTTTGGTATGCTTTCCTTTATTGATCAGGAGTTGGGAGGTTATGTTGTGGCTGTACAAGACATTGGTCAGGCCACTGTTGGAATATGGTGTGCAATTCTGTCTCCTTCCTATCGGAAAGATGTTGTGAAACTTGAAAGGATTCAGAAAAGATTCGCAAGGATGTTGCCCGGCTTGGATGTTTTGAGCTATAGGGAGAGGCTGAACAGGCTGGGGCTGTTTTCCCTGGACCGTCAGAGGCAGAGGGGTGACCTGATAGAGGTTTACAAAATTTTGACAAGTATGGATAGTATAAATAGACAAAGTCTTTTCCCTGGGGTTAGTGAGTCCAGAACTAGACGGCATAGGTTTAGGGTGAGAGGGGAAAGATATAAAAGAGACTGAAGGGACAAAGTTTTCACACAGAGGGTGGTACGTGTATGGAATGAGCTGCCAGAGGAAGTGGTGGAGGCTGGTAAAAATTGTAACATTTAAAAGGCATTTGGATGGATATATGAATAGGAAGGGTTTGGAGGGATATGGGCCGGGTGCTGGCAGGTCCGACTAGATTGGGTTGGGATATCTGGTCGGCATGGACATGTTGGACCGAAGGGTTTGTTTCCATACTGTATATGTCAATGACTCTACGACTCTAAATCAGTAACCACCGACAGTTGGATGAATTTTGAGTCAGTACAAATCGGTGAGCACTGACATTTTAAAACCTTTTGGGACAATTCAAATCAGTAACCATCCACACTTAGAAAAAATTGTGGTCAGTACAAATCAGTCACCAGTGATTCATGGAAAAAAATTCTGGTCGAAACAATGACTCTTTGAAAAACTTTGGGGCAGTGCAAATCAGTCACCACTGACAGTTTGAAAAATTTCAGGTCAATACAAATCAGGAACCAGTGACAGTAAGAAAAAATTCGGGTCAGTGGAAATCAGTAACCATCCATACGAAGAAAAATTTGGATTCAGTATGAATCAGTAACCGAAGACATCTGGAAAAAATTTGTGGCAGTGCAAATCAGTAACTACCGACAATTGGATGAATTTCGAGTCAATACAAATCAGTAACCACGGACACTTTGAAAAATTTCTAGTCAGTGAAAATCGGTAACTACTGACACTTAGAATAATTTTGGGTCATTATAAATCAGTAACTACCGACAGTTGGATGAAGTTTGAGTCATTACAACTCAATAACCACGGACACTTTGAAAAATTTCTAGTCAGTGAAAATCAGTAACTACCGACAGAGAAGTTATGGGTCAGTTCAAATCGGTGAGCACTGACATTTCAAAAGATTTTGGGTCAGTACAAATCAGTAACCATCCACACTTAAACAAACTGAGGGTCAGTTATGAATCAGTACCCATCGACAGATGGAAATATTTAGGGTCAGTCCAAATCAGTAAGCACTAACACTTCAAAAAATATTAGGTGAGTGCAAGTCAGTAACCACCGACACTGAGAAAATGGTCGGGTCAGTGCAAATCAGTAAACACTGACAATTCAAAAGAATTTAGGGCCGTGCAAATCAGTCACCATCTGCGGTTCGCAAAACTTGTGCTCAGTAAAAATCAGTAACCACCGACACTGAGAAAATGTTTCAAGTCAGTGCAAGTCAGTAAATACTGGTACATGGAAAAGAATTCTGGTCGGTGCAAATCATGAAACACTGACATTTCGACAAACTTTGGGGCAGTGCAAATCAGTAACCACTGACAGTTTGAAAAATTTCAAGTCAGTCAGTACAAGTCAGGAGCCAGTGACAGTAAGAAAAATTTCCGGTCATTACAAATCAGTAACCACCGACATTTGGAAAAATTATGGGTCAGTTCAAATCGGTGAGCACTGACATTTCAAAAGAATTTGGGACAGTGCAAATCAGTCACCATCCACACTTCGAAAAGGTTTGGGTCAGGAGAAATCAGGAACAACCAAAACTGAGAAAATTTGGGGTCAGTACAAATCAGGTACCACTGATATATGGGAAAAATTCTGGTCGGTGCAAATCAGGAAACACTGATAGTTGGAAAAATTTAGGGTCAATTAAAATCAGTAATCCCTGAAACTTCAAACAATTTCTAGTCAATGAAAATCAGTAACCACTGACAGCTGGAAAAAAAATAGATTTAATGAAAATCAGTAAAAACCGACACAGAGAATAATAGGGGTCAGTACAAATCAGTAACCATCCACACTTAGTAAAACTGATGGTCAGTTACAAATCATTTACCAGTGACAGTTGGAAAAGTTTAGGGTCAGTTCAAATCAGTAAGCACTAACACTTTGAAAAATATTGGGTGAGTACAAATCAGTAACCACCAAAAAGTGGTGAGCACTGACACTTCAAAAGAATTTGGGTCAGAGCAAATCAGTCACCATCCACACTTAGAAAATGTTCGGATCAGTACAAATCAGTAACCACTGATACATGGGAAACAAAATTCTGGTCGGTGCAAATCAGCAAACACTGACACTTCGACAAACTTCAGGGCAGTGCAAATCAGTAACCAGCGGCAAGTGGAAAAGTTATAGTCACTACAAATCAGTAACCAATGACACCTAGAAAATGTTCGGGTCAGTGCAAATCAGTAACCATCCACACTTAGAAAAATTTGGTGTCAGTACAAATCAGTGACCACTGGAAAAGATTTCTAGTTGGTGCAAATCAGGAAACACTGACACTTCGACAAACTTCAGGGCAGTGCAAATCAGTAACCACCGACACTTACAAAAGTTTGGGGTCAGTACAAATCGCGAACCACGGACAGTTGGAAAAATTTCATGTGAACGCAAATCAGTAACCACTGACAGTTGGAAAATTTTCAGGTCAGTACAACTCATAAGCCACTGAGTCTAAGAAAATACTGGATTCGTGCAAATCAGTAATCACTGACACTTAGAGAAAATTCCGGGTCTGTACAAATCAGTTACAATCAACACTTTGAAAAATTTCTGCTCTGTACAAATCAGTAACCAACGACAGTTGGAAAAAGATGGGGTCAGTACAAATCAGTAAGATCTAACTATTTGAAAAAATTTGAGTCAGTACACATCAGTAACCACCGAGATTTTGAAAAATTTCCAGTCAGTTTCCATCAGTAACCATAGACAGTTGGAAACATTTCGGGTCAGTGCAAAACAGGAACCGGTGACTGTTTGAAAAATTTCAGGACAGTACAAATCAGTAACCACTGACACTAAGAAAGATTTTGGGTCAGTGCAAATCAGTAAACATCCACACTTGGAAAAATTTGGGGTCAGTACAAATCAGAAACCACTGAGAGTTGGGTGAATTTCAAGACAGTACAAATCAGTAAGCACCGACACTGAGAGTAATTTTGGGTCAGTACAAATCATTAACCACCGATAGGTGGAAAAATTACGGGTCAGTACCAATTGGTAAGCAATGATGTTTTAAATAATTTTGGGACACTGCTAATCAGTAAACATCCACACTTAGAAAAATTTGGTGTCAGTGCAAATCAGTATCCACTGACACATGGAGACATTTCTGGTCGGGTGCATATCAGAGAACACTGACACTTCGACAAATTTTAGGGCAGTGCAAATCAGTAATATCTGACACTTAAAAAAATTTCGGGTTCGTACAAATCTGTGACCACCAAAAAGTGTAAACTTTACAGGTCAGTACAAATCAGTAAGCACTGACATTTCAAAACATTTCTGGACAGTGCAAGTCAGTAACCCACAACATTAGAAACATTTTGGGTCAGTGCAAATCCATAACCATCCACACTTGGAAAAAATTGGGGTCAGTACAAATCAGTAACCACTGACAGTTGGATAAATTTCGGGTCAGGACAAATTAGTGTGGGAAAAGATTTGCTAACCCAGGATAGGCCCACAAAAGCAAAATGGGCCAAACTGTACCAGAACCCCCAGAATTCCCGAGCAGCTCACAAGCCGAATCAGACAGCACACATACAAGGGATTAGGATTTTTGCTCCCACGGACATGACACAACACCACAGTTATCTCAAAGCCCTAAGGACAGTTTCACAACCCAGCAATACTAAAGTCACACAAGGAGTGGGTCAGACCGAGAGGCACCAGCAAGGACACCCTCCAGGAACAGGACAATGGAAACACCTCACTACTTCAGAAGAGATATTAACACCCACCTGTGAAGAGGAATGGAACCGTCGATACTGTCAGGATGTTGCATTGTGGGAAGGAACAGGACATTCATCCAATAAACTGCTTTCCAATTCGCATCCTTGGAACTGGAATACTCCATTTCCAGATACATTGTAGTTTACTATTTCTTGATCAGTGCCTTCCTTCCCATCTCTCCTTCTCCCCTCTCTCCTTCTCCACTCTCTCCTTTCCCCTTCCTTCCCCCTTCTCCTTCTCCCCTCTCTCCTTCCCCCTTCCTTCCCCTCTCTCCTTCTCCCTCTCTCCTTCCCCATTCCTTACTCTCTCTCCTTCACCCCATCTCCTTCTCCCCTCTCTCCTTCCTCTTCTTTCCCCTCTCTCCTTCTCCCCTCTCTCCTTGCCCCTTCCTTCCCACCCTCCTTCTCCACTCTCTCATTCTCCCTTACTTCCCCTCACTCATTCCCCCCTCTCTCCTTCCCTCCTCTCCTTCTCCCCTCTCTCCTTCTCCCCTCTCTCCTTCCCCCTTCCTTCCCTCTCTACTACCCCCTCTCTCCTTCTCCCCTCTCTCCTTTCCCCTTCCCTCTCTCCTTCACCCTTCCTTCCCCTCTCTCCTGCCCCGCTTCCTTCCCCCCTCTCCTTCTCCACTCTCTTGTTCCCCCTTCCTTCCCCTCTCTCCTTTCCCCTCTCTCTTTCCCCTGTCTCTCCTTTCCCCATCTCTCTTTCTCCCTTCCACACTCTCCTTCCCCCCTGTCTTCTTCTCCACACTCTCGTTCCCTCCTCCTTCTCCACTCTATCCATCCCCCTCTCCTTCCCCCTTCCTTCTCCCCTCTGTCCTTCCCCCTTCCTTTCCCTCTGTCTTCTTCTCCACACTCTCCTTCCCCCTTCTTCCCCTCTCTCCTCCCCTCCCTCCCCTCCCTTCCCCGCTCTCCTTCTCCCCTCTCTCGTTCACTCTTCCTTCCCCTCTCTCCTTTTCCCCTCTCTCCTTCCCCATTCCTTACCCTTTCCCCTTCTCCCCTCTCTCCTTTCCCGTCTCGCTCACCCTCTCTCCTTCTCCCTCTCTCCGTCCCCCCTCTCTCCTTCTCCCCTCACTCGTTGCCCCTCTATCCTTCCCCCCTCTCCTTTCCCCATCTCTCCTTATCCCCTCACTCCTTCCCCCCTTGACCCCTCTCTCGTTCCCCCCTCCTTCTCCACTCTCTCCTTCCCCACTCTATCCATCCCCCTCTCCTTCCCCCCCTCTCTCCTTGTCCCCTCTCTCCTTCCCCTCTCTCCTTCTCCTCTTCCTCCTACCCTCCTCTGTCCTTTCCCCATCTCTCCTTCTCCCCTCACTCCTTCCCCCCTTGCCTCCTCTCTCATTCCCCCCTCCATTCCCACTCTCTCCTTCCCCTCTCTATCCATCCCCCTCTCCTTCCCCGTTCCTTCTCCCCTCTCTCCTTCCCTTCTCTCCTTCTTCCCTCTCTCCTTCTCCCCTAGCTCCTTCCCCTTCCTTCCCTCTCTACCTCCCCCCTCTCTGCTTCTGATTTCTCTCCTGCCCCCTTCCTTCCAGTCTCGCCTTCACCCCTCTCTCCTTCCCACTTCCTTCCCCCCTCTCTCCTTCGCCCCCTCTCCTTCGCCCCCTCTCCATCCCCCCTCTCTCCTTCTCCCCTGTCTCCTTCCCCCCTCCTTCTCCCCTCTCTCCTATCCCCCTCCTCTTCTCCCCTCTCTACTTCTCCCCTCTCTCCTTCCCCCTTCCTTCCACTCTCCACTTCACCCCTGTCTCCTTCAAACTTCCTTCCATCCCCCACCTCCTTCTCCGCTCTCACCTTCCCCCTCTCCTCCCCCCTCTGTTTCTACCCTCTCTCCTTCCCCCTTCCTTACCATCTCTCGTTATTCCTTCCTTCCTCCCTCTCCTTCTCCACTCTTTACTTCCCCCTTGCGCCTCCCCTCTCCTTCTCCCCTCTCTCCTCCCCCCTTCCTTCCCCTCTCTCCTTCTCCCCTCTCTCCTTCCCCCGCTCTCCTCCCCTCTCTCCTTCCGCTCTCCTTCCCTTCCTTCCCCCCTCTCCTTCTCACCTTTCCTTATCCCCTCTCTCTCCTTCCCTCTTTAATTCCCTCCCTCCCCCTCCCCTGTTTCCTTCCCATTTCCTTTCGCTCTCTCCTTCCCCCCAACCTTCCCCCCCTCTACTTCACCACTCTCTTCTTCTCCCCTCTCGTCTTCTCCCCTCTCTCCTTCTCCCTTCTCTCCTTCCCCCTTCATTCTCCCCTCTCTCCTTCCCCGCTCTTCATTCTCCCCTCTCTCCTTCTCCCCTCTCTCCTTCTCCCCTGTCTCCTTCCCCCTCTCCTTCACCACTCTCTCCTTCTCCCCTCTCTCCATCCCCCTTCCTCCCCTCTCTCCTTCTCCCCTCTCTTCCTTCCCCCATCTTTCCCCTCTCCTTCTCCTCTCTCTTTCTCCCCTCTCTCCTTCCCCGCTCTTCATTCTCCCCTCTCTCCTTCTCCCCTCTCTCCTTCTCCCCTGTCTCCTTCCCCCTCTCCTTCACCACTCTCTCCTTCTCCCCTCTCTCCTCCCCCTTCCTTCCACTCTCCCCTTCACATCTGTCTCCTTCCACCTTCCTTCCATTCCCCACCTCCTTCTCCCCTCTCTCCTTCCCCCTCTCCTTTCACCAATCTCTCCTTCAGCCCTCTCTCCTTCCCCCATAATTCCCCTCTCCTTTCCCCTTCCTCCTCCCCTCTCCTTCTCCCCTCTCTCCATCCCCCGTCCTTCCCCTCTACTTCCGCCTTCCTTATCCCCTCTCCTTCCCCCTCTCCTACCCCCCTCTCCTTCACCACTCTCTCCTTCAGCCCTCTCTCCTTCCCCCTTCCTTCCCCTCTCTCCTTCCCCCCCTCTCCTTCTCCCCTTCCTTCTCCCCTCTCTCCTTCCCCCTCACCTTCTCCTCTCCCTCCTTCCCCCTCTCTCCTTCTCCCTTTCTTCTCCCCTCTCTCCTTCCCCCTTCCTTCTCCCGTCTCTCCTTCCGCGCTCTTCCTTCACCCCTCTCTCCTTCCCCGCTCTCTCTTTCTCCCCTCTGTCCTTCCCCCTTCCTTCCACGCTCTGTTTCTCCACCCTCTTCCTTCCCCCCTCTCCTTCCCCCCTCTTTCCTTCCCCGTTTCGTCCCCTTTCTCCTTCTCCACTCCCTACTTTCCCCACTCACCTTCCCCATCTCCTTCAGCACTCAATTCCCCTCTCTCCTTCTCCCCTCTCTCTTTCCCCCCTCTCCTTCTCCTCTCTCTCTCCTTCCCGTCTCTCCTTACTCCTTCCTTCCCTCCTCTCCATCTCCACTCTGTCCTCCCACCTTCCTTCCACTCTCTCCTTCTGCCTACTCTCTCATTCCACATTCCTTCTGTTCCCCCACTCCCCTGTCTCCTGCCCCCTTCTTTCCCCTCTCTCTTTCTCCCCTCTCTCCTTCCCCCTTCCTTCCCCTCTCTCCTTCCTCCCTTTCTCCTTCCCCTCTCTCTCTTTCTCCCCTATCTCCTTCCCGCTTCCTTCCCCTCTCCTTTCCCCTTCCTTCACCCCTCTCTCCTTTCCCCTTCGTTCCCCTCTCTCCTTCTCCCGTCTCCATCCCCCATCCTTCCCATCTCCTTCTCCTCTCTCCTTCTCCCCTTTCTCCTTCCCCCTTCTTTCCCCTCTCTCCTTCCCCCTTCCTTCCACTCTCCCCTTCTCATCTGTCTCCTTCCACCTTCCTTCCATTCCCCACCTCCTTCTCCCCTCTCTCCTTCCCCCCTCCTCCCCCCCTCTCTGTCTCCACTCTCTCCTTCCCCCTTCCTTCCCAACTCTCGTTATTCCATCCTTCCCATCTCTCCTTCTCCCCTCTCTCCTTCCCCCCTCTCCTTTGCCCTCTCCTTCACCACTCTCTCCTTCAGCCCTCTCTCCTTCCCCCATAATTCCCCTCTCCTTTCCCCTTCCTCCTCCCCTCTCCTTCCCACCTCTCTCCTTCCCCCGTCCTTCCCCTCTCCTTCCGCCTTCCTTATCCCCTCTCCTACCCCCCTCTCCTTCTCCCCTCTCTCCTTCAGCCCTCTCTCCTTCTCTCTTCCTTCTCCCCTCTCTCCTTCCCCCTTCCTTCTCCCCTCTCTCCTTCCCCGCTCTCTCCTTCTCCCCTCTCTCCTTCCCCCTTCCTTCCCCTCTCTCCTTCCCCCCTCTCTCCTTCTCCCCTTCCTTCTCCCCTCTCTCCTTCCCCCTCACCTTCTCCTCTCCCTCCTTCCCCCTCTCTCCTTCTCCCTTCCTTCTCCCCTCTCTCCTTCCCCCTTCCTTCTCCCGTCTCTCCTTCCGCGCTCTTCCTTCACCCGTCTCACATTCCCCGCTCTCTCTTTCTCCCCTCTGTCCTTCCCCCTTCCTTCCACGCTCTGTTTCTCCACCCTCTTCCTTCCCCCCCCTCTCCTACCCCCCTCTTTCCTTCCCCGTTTCGTCCCCTTTCTCCTTCTCCACTCCCGACTTTCCCCACTCACCTTCCCCATCTCCTTCAGCACTCAATTCCCCTCTCTCCTTCTGCCCTCTCTCTTTCCCCCCTCTCCTTCTCCTCTCTCTCTCCTTCCCGTCTCTCCTTACTCCTTCCTTCCCTCCTCTCCATCTCCACTCTGTCCTCCCACCTTCCTTCCCCTCTCTCCTTCTGCCTACTCTCTCATTCCACATTCCTTCTGTTCCCCCACTCCCCTGTCTCCTGTCCCCTTCTTTCCCCTCTCTCCTTCTCACCTCTCTCCTTCCCCCTTCCTTCCCCTCTCTCCTTCCTCCCTTTCTCCTTCCCCTCTCTCTCTTTCTCCCCTATCTCCTTCCCGCTTCCTTCCCCTCTCCTTTCCCCTTCCTTCACCCCTCTCTCCTTTCCCCTTCGTTCCCCTCTCTCCTTCTCCCGTCTCCATCCCCCATCCTTCCCATCTCCTTCTCCTCTCTCCTTCTCCCCTTTCTCCTTCCCCCTTCTTTCCCCTCTCTCCTTCCCCCTTCCTTCCACTCTCCCCTTCTCATCTGTCTCCTTCCACCTTCCTTCCATTCCCCACCTCCTTCTCCTCTCTCTCCTTCCCCCCTCCTCCCCCCCTCTCTGTCTCCACTCTCTCCTTCCCCCTTCCTTCCCAACTCTCGTTATTCCATCCTTCCCATCTCTCCTTCTCCCCTCTCTCCTTCCCCCCTCTCCTTCCCCTCTCCTTCACCACTCTCTCCTTCAGCCCTCTCTCCTTCCCCCATAATTCCCCTCTCCTTTCCCCTTCCTCCTCCCCTCTCCTTCCCACCTCTCCACTCCCCCGTCCTTCCCCTCTCCTTCCGCCTTCCTTATCCCCTCTCCTACCCCCCTCTCCTTCACCACACTCTCCTTCAGCCCTCTCTCCTTCTCTCTTCCTTCTCCCGTCTCTCCTTCCCCCTTCCTTCTCCCCTCTCTCCTACTGCGCTCTTCCTTCACCCATCTCTCCTTCCCCTCTCTCTCCTTCTCCCCTCTCTCCTTCCCCGCTCTCTCCTTCTCCCCTCTCTCCTTCCCCCTTCCTTCCACGCTCTGTTTCTCCAACCTCTTCCTTCCCCCCTCTCCCCTTCCCCATTTCGTCCCCTTTCTCCTTCTCCACGCCCTACCTTCCCCACTCACCTTCCCCCTCTCCTTCAGCACTCTCTCTTCCCCTCTCTCCTTCTCCCCCTCTCCTTCTCCCCTCTCTCCTTCCCCCCTCTCCTTCTCCTCTCTCTCCTTCCCGTCTCTCCTGACACCTTCCTTCCCTCCTCTCCGTCTCCACTCTGTCCTCCCCAATTCCTTCCCCTCTCTCCTTCTGCCCCCACTCTCATTCCACATTACTTCCCCTCCCCCACTCCCCTGTCTCCTGCCCCCTTCCTTCCCCTCTCTCCTTCTCCCCTCTCTCCTTCCCCCTTCCTTCCCGTCTCTTGTTCCTTCATTCCCCCCTCTCTTTCTCCCCTCTCTCTCCTTCCCCCTTCCTTCCCCTCTCTCCTTCCCCCCTCTCTCCTTCTCCCCTATCTCCTTCCCGCTTCCTTACCCTCTCCTTTCCCCTTCCTTCACCCCTCTCTCCTGCTCCCCTCTCTCCTTCTCCCTGTATCCTTCTCCCCTCACTACTTCCCCCTCTCTCTTTCCCCCTCCTTCCCCACTCTCTCCTTCCCCCCTCTATCCGTGACCCTCTCCTTCCCCCTCTCTTTCTCCCCTCTCTCCTTGTCCCCTCTCCCCTTTCCCTCTCTCCTCTCCCCTCTCTCCTTCCCTCTCTAGTTCTCGCATCTCTCCTTCTCCCTTCATTCCCATTTCTCCTTCTCCCCTCTCTCCTTCCCCCTTCCGTCCACGCTCTGTTTCTCCCCCCTCCCCTCCCCTCACCTTCACCTTTCCTTCCCCTCTCTCCTACCCCCTTCCTTCCTCACTCTCCTTCCCCCCTCTCTCTACCCCCCTCTCCTTCTCCCCTCTTTCTTTCTCCCTTCCATCCTCCCTCTCCTTCACCACTCTCTACTTCGCCCCTCTCTTCTCCCGCCCCTCTCCTTCGCTCTCTGCTTCCCCCCTCACCTTCACCACTCTCTCCTTCCCCCTCTCCTTCACCCCTCTCTCTTTCCCACTCTCTCCATCCCTGCTCTCATTCTCCCCTCTCTCCTTCTTCCCTCTCTCCTACCCCCTCTCATTCACCACTCTCTCCTTCTCCCCTCTCTCCTTCCCCCATCCTTCCCCTCTCCTTCTCCTCTTTCTCCTTCCCCCCTTCATTCCCCTCTCTCCTTCCCCCATCCTTCCCCTCTCCTTCTCCTCTCTCCTTCTCCCCTTTCTCCTTCCCCCTACTTTCCCCTTTCTCCTTCCACCTTCCTTCCATTCCCCACCTCCTTCTCCCCTCTCTCCTTCCCCCTCTCTTTCTACCCTCTCTCCTTCCCCCTTCCTTCCCATCTCTCGTTATTCCTTCCTTCCTCCCTCTCCTTCTCCACTCTCTACTTCCCCCTTGCGCCTCCCCTCTCTTTCTTCCCCCTTCCTTCACCTCTCTCCTTCTCCCCTGTCTCCTTCGCCCTCTCTCCTTCTCCCCTCTCTCCTTCCCCTCTCCGTCCCTTCCTTCCCCCCCTCTCCTTGTCCCCTCTCTCCTTCCCTCCCTCCTTCTCCTCTGTTTCCTTCCCATTTCCTTTCGCTCTCTCCTTCCCCCCTCTCTCCTTCCTCCTCACCTTCCCCCCTCTACTTCACCACTCTCTTCTTCTCCCCTTTCGTCTTCTCCCCTCTCTCCTTCCCTTCCTTCCCCCTCTCCTTCTCACCTTTCCTTCTCCCCTCTCTCCTTCCCTCTTTCATTCCCTCCCTCCTTCTCCCCTGTTTCCTTCCCATTTCCTTTCGCTCTCTCCTTCCCCCCTCTCTCCTTCCTCCTCACCTTGCCCCCTCTACTTCACCACTCTCTTCTTCTCCCCTCTCTCCTTCCCACTCTCCTTCCCCCCATCTACTTCAACACTCTCCCCTTCTCCCCTCTCTCCTTCTCCCTTCCTTCCCCTCTCTCCTTCTCCGCTGTCTCCTTCCTCCTTCCTTTCCCACCCTCCTTCTCCTCTCTCTCCTTCTCCCTCTCCTTCCCCCCTCTCCTTCTCCCCCTCTCCTTCTCACCTCTCTCCTTCCCCCTCTCCTTCACCACTCTCTCCTTCTCCCCTCTCTCCTTTCCCCCCTTTCCTGCCCCCTCTCCTTCACCACTCACTCCTTCAGCCCTCTCTCCTTCCCCATCATTCCCCTCTCCTTCCCACGTCCTTCCCCTCTCTCCTTCTCCCCTCTCTCCTTCCCCCATCCTTCTGCCCTCTCTCCTTCCCCCTCTCATCCCCATCTCCATTTCCCCGCTCTCCTTCTCCCCTCTCTCCTTCCCTCTCTCCTCCCCCTCTCTCCTTCCCCCTTCATTCTCCCCTCTCTCCTTCCACGCTCTTCATTCTCCCCTCTCTCCTTCCCCCTTCCTTCCACGCTCTGTTTCTACCCCCGCTCCCCTCTCTCCTTCCCCCTCTCCTTCCCCCCCACTCCTTCACCACTCTCTCCTTCTCCCCTCCCTACCCACTTCCTCCCCTCTCTCCTTCCCCCATCCCCTTCTCCCCTTTCTCCTTTCCCCTGCTTTCCCCTCTCTCCTTCCCCCTTCCTTCCACTCTCCCCTTCACATCTGTCTCCTTCCACCTTCCTTCCATTCCCCACCTCCTTCTCCCCTCTCTCCTTCCCCCTCTCCATCTCCATTCTCTCCTTCCCCCTTCCTTCCCAACTCTCGTTATTCCTTCCTTCCCCTCTCTCCTTACCCCCTCTCCTTTCCCCTCTCCCCTTCAGCCCACTCTCCTTCCCCCATAATTCCCCTCTCCTTTCCCCTTCCTCCTCCCCTCTCCTTCTCCCCATTCTCCTTCCCCCATCATTCCCCTCTCCTTCCGCCTTCCTTGTCCCCTCTCCTATCCCCTCTCCTTCACCACTCTCTCCTTCAGCACTCTCTCCTTCCCCCTTCCTTCCCCTCTCTCCTTCCCCTTCTCTCCTTCCCCCCTCTCCTTCTCCCCTCACTCCACGCCCTTCCTTCCCCTCTCTCCTTCCCCCTTCCTCCTACTCTCTCTTTCTCCCCTCTCTCCTTCCCCCTTTCCTTCTCCCCTCTTCCTTCCCCTCTCTCCTTCCCCTCGTCTCCTTCACCACTCTCTCCTTCTCCTCTCTCACCTTCCCCCTTCCTTTCCCCTATCCTTTCCTCTCTCTCCTTCTCCCCCCTCCTCCCCCACTCCTCTCCCCTCTCTCTGCTTCTCCCCTCTCTCCATTCCCTGCCTTCCCCTCTCTCCTTCCCCACTTCTCTCTTTCTCCCCTCTCTCCTTCCCACCCCATTCCCCTCTCTCCGTTTCCCCTCTCTCTCCTCCCCCCTTCCTTCCCCTCTCTCCTTCTCCACTTTTTCCTTTCCCCTTCCTTCCACTTTCTCCTTATCCCCCATTCCTTCTCCCCTCTCTCCACGCCCTTCCTTCCTTCTCCTTTCCCCTTCCTCCTCCCCTCTCCTTCTCCCCATTCTCCTTCCCCCATCATTCCCCTCTCCTTCCGCCTTCCTTGTACCCTCTCCTACCCCCCTCTCCTTCACCACTCTCTCCTTCAGCACTCTCTCCTTCCCCCTTCCTTCCCCTCTCTCCTTCCCCCTTCTCTCCTTCCCCCCTCTCCTTCTCCCCTCTCTCCACGCCCTTCCTTCCCCTCTCTCCTTCCCCCTTCCTCCTACTCTCTCTTTCTCCCCTCTAGCCTTCCCCCTCTCCTCCCCCCTCTCCTTCTCCACCCTCTCGTCCCCTGTCTCCTTCCCCCTCTCCTTCTCCCCTCTCTCTTTCCCCATTCCTTCCCCTCTCTCCTTCCCCCTCTCCTTCTCCCCTCTTCCTTCCCCTCTCTCCTTCCCCTCGTCTCCTTCACCACTCTCTCCTTCTCCTCTCTCACCTTCCCCCTTCCTTTCCCCTATCCTTTCCTCTCTCTCCTTCTCCCCCCCTCCTCCCCCACTCCTCTCCCCTCTCTCTGCTTCTCCCCTCTCTCCATTCCCTGCCTTCCCCTCTCTCCTTCCCCACTTCTCTCTTTCTCCCCTCTCTCCTTCCCACCCCATTCCCCTCTCTCCGTTTCCCCTCTCTCTCCTCCCCCCTTCCTTCCCCTCTATCCTTCTCCACTTTTTCCTTTCCCCTTCCTTCCACTTTCTCCTTATCCCCCATTCCTTCTCCCCTCTCTCCACGCCCTTCCTTTCCCTTTCTCCTTCCCCTTCCTCCTACTCTCTCTTTCTCCTCTCTCTCCTACCACCTCTCCCCCCCCGCTCCTCCCCACTCTCCTTCTACACCATCTCGTCCCCTCTTCCTTCCCCCTCTGCTTCTCGCCTCTCTCCTTCACCCCCCTCCTTCCCCCCTCTCTCCTTCCCCCTTCCTTCCCCCTCTACTTTTTCCCACTCTCCTTCCCCACACCTTTCCCTCTTTCCTTCTCCCCTCTCTTCTTCTCCACCTCTCCTTCCCCCTTCTCTCACCTCTCTCCTTCCCCCATCTCCCCTTCTCCCCTCTCTCCTTCCCCCCTCTCCTTCACCACTCCCTCCTTCTCCCCTCTCTCCTTCCCCCTTCCTTCCTCTCTCTCCTTCCCCCACTCTCTCCTTCCCCCCTCTCTGCTTCTCCCCTCTCTCCTTCTCCCCTCTCACCTTCACCCCACTGCTTCACCACTCTACCCTTCTCCCCTTTTTCATTCCCCCATCTCTCCCTCCCGCCTCTTTCCTTCTCCCTTCTCTCCTTCCCCCTTCCATCCCCTCTCTCCTTCCCCCATCTCTCCCTCCCGCGTCTTTCCTATTCCCTTTTCTCGTTCCCCCTTCCTTCCCCTCTCTCCTTCTCCCCTCTCACCTTCCCCCCTCTCACCTTCCCCCCTCTCCTTCACCACTCTATGCTACTCCCCTCTCTCCTTCCCCCCTCTCCTTCCCTCTTCCTTCTCGTCTCTCCTTTCTCCTTCGTGACCCATTTCCTTCCCCCCCTCCCCCATCTCTCCTTCCCCTTTCCTTCCTCCCTCTCTCCTTCCCCACCTTCCCCCCTCTCTCCTTCTCACATCTCTCCTTCTCCCCTCTCTCCTTCCGCCTTCCTTCTATCCTCTCTCTTTCCCCATTCATTCCCCTGTCTCCTTTGTCCTTTTCTCCATCACCCTCTCCTACCTCCCTCTCTCCTTCCGCCCACTCCTTCACCACTCTCTCCATCCCCCCTCTTTTTCCTGCTTCGCCTTCACCACTCTCTCCTTCTCCCCTCTCTCCTTCCCCCCTCACCTACACCACTCTCTCTTTCTCCCCTCTCTCCTTCCCCCCTTGCCGCTCTCTCCTTCTCCCCTCTCTCCTTCCCCTTCCTTCCCCCTCTCCTTCTCCGCTTTCTCCTTCTCCCCTTTCTCCTTCCCCCTTCCTTCTTTCTTCTCCTTCTCCTCTCTCTCTTTCCACCTTCCTTCTCCCCACTCTCCTTCTCCCCTCTCTCCTTCCCCCTTCCTTCCCCTCTCTCCTTCACCACTCTCTCCTTCAGCCCTCTCTGCTTCACCCTTCCTTGCTCCTGCTTCCCCCTCTCTCCTTCCTCCTCTCCTTCACCACTCTCTCCTCCTCCCCTCTCTCCTTCCCCCTTCCTTATCCCCTCTCTTTTGCCTCCTTCCTTCCCCTCTCTCCTTATCCCCGTCTCCTTCCACCCTCTCCTTCACCACTCTCTCCTTCTACCCTCTCTCCTTCCCCGTCTCTCTTCCCCTCTCCTTCCCCTCCTCACCTTCACTACTCTCTCCTTCTCTCCTCTCTCCTTCCCCGTCTCCTTCCCCCCGTCTCCTTCACCACTCTCCTTCCCCCCTCACCTTCACCACTTTCTCCTTCTCCCCTCTCTCCTTCCCTTTCACCTTCTCCCTCTCCTTCACCACTCTCTCCTTCTCCCCTCTTTCCTTCCCCCCTCTCCTTCACCACCCTCTCATTCTCCCCTCTCTCGTCCCCCCCACCTTCTTCCCCCTCTCCTGCACCACTCTCCCATTCTCCCCTCTCTCCTTCCCCGTCTGTCTTCTCCCTCTCCTTCCCCCCTCACCTTCACTACTCTCTCCTTCTCTCCTCTCTCCTTCCCCGTCTCCTTCCCCCCGTCTCCTTTACCACTCTCCTTCCCCCCCTCACCTTCACCACTTTCTCCTTCTCCCCTCTCTCCTTCCCTTTCACCTTCTCCCTCTCCTTCACCACTCTCTCCTTCTCCCCTCTTTCCTTCCCCCCTCTCCTTCACCACCCTCTCATTCTCCCCTCTCTCTTCCCCCCCACCTTCTTCCCCCTCTCCTGCACCACTCTCCCATTCTCCCCTCTCTCCTTCCCCCCGTCTCCTTCTCCCCTCTCTCCTTACCCCTCTCCTTCCACCCTCTCCTTCACCACTCTCTCATTCTCCCCTCTCTCCTTCCCCCTTCTTTCCCCTCTCTCCTTCTCCCCTCTTTCCTTCCCACTCCTTCCCCCTTCCTTCTCCCCTCACTCCTTCCACCTTCCTTCCCCTCTCTCCTACTCACAGCACTCCTTCCCCCTTCCGTCCCTCTCCTCCCATCTCTGCTTCATCCTTCCTTCCCCACTTTCCATCACCACTCTATCCGACCCCCTCTCCTTCTCCCCTCTCTCCTTCCCTCTTCCTTCCCCTCTCTCCATCTCCACCTCTCCTTCCCCTGTCCTTACCCTCTTTCCTCCCCGCCTCTCTCCTCCAACTCTCCTTCCCCCTTCCATCCCCTCTCTCCTTCCCCGATCTCTCCCTCCCGCCTCTTTCCTTCTTCCTTCCCCCTTCCTTCCCCTCTCTCCTTCCCCCCGTCTCCTTCCCCCCTCTCCTTCACCACTCTCTCCTTCTCCCCTCTCTCCTTCCCCCTTCACCTTCACCACTCTCTCTTTCTCCCCTCTCTCCTTCCCCCCTTCCCCCTCTCTCCTTCTCCTCTCTCTCCTTCCCCTTCCTTCCCCCTCTCCTTCACCACTCTCTCCTTCAGCCCTCTCTCCTTCACCCTTCCTTGCTCCTGCTTCCCCCCTCTCTCCTTCACCACTCTCTCCTCCTCCCCTCTCTCCTTCCCCCTTCCTTCCACCTTCCTTATCCCCTCTTTCTGGCCTCCTTCCTTCCCCTCTCTCCTTATCCCCCTCCTTCCCCGTCTCAAACACCCTCTCCTTCACCACTCTCTCCTTTTCCCCTCTCTCCTTCCCCGTCTCTCTTCCCCTCTCCTTCCCCTCCTCACCTTCACTACTCTCTCCTCTCTCCTTCCCCTTCTCCTTCCCCCCGTCTCCTTCACCACTCTCTCCTTCGCCCCTCTCTCCTTCCCCTCTCCTTCCCCACTCACCTTCACCACTTTCTCCTTCTCCCCTCTCTCCTTCCCCTTCACCTCCCTCTCCTTCACCACTCTCTCGTCCTCCCCTCTTTCCTTCCCCCTCTCCATCACCACCCTCTCATTCTCCCCTCTCTCTCTTCCCCCCCTTCTTCCCCCTCTCCTGCACCACTCTCCCATTCTCCCCTCTCTCCTTCCCCCGTCTGTTTTCCCCCTCTCCTCCCCCCCTCACCTTCACTACTCTCTCCTTCTCTCCTCTCTCCTTCCCACCGTCTCCTTCTCCCCTCTCTCCTTCCCACTCCTTCCCCCTTCCTTCTCCCCTCTCCTTCTCCACTCGCTCCTTCCACCATCCTTCCCCTCTCTCCTTCTCACATCACTCCTTCCCCCTTCCGTCCCCTCTCCTCCCATCTCTGCTTCCCCCTTCCTTCCCCTCTTTCCTTCGCCAGTCTCTCCTTCCCCCCTCTCCTTCTCCCCTCTCTCCTTCCCTCTTCCTTCCCCTCTCTCCATCTCCACCTCTCCTTCCCCTGTCCTTACCCTCTTTCCTCCCCGCCTCTCTCATCCTCCACCTCTCCTTCCCCCTTCCATCCCCTCTCTCCTTTCCTCATCTCTCCCTCCCGCCTCTTTCCTTCTCCCTTCTCTCCTTCCCCCTTCCTTCCCCTCTCACCTTCCCCCCTCTCCTTCGCCACTCTCTCCTTCTCCCCTCTCTCCTTCCCTCTTCCTTCCCCTACTCTCTCCTTCTCCCCTCTCTCTCCTTCTCCCCTCTCCTTCACCACTCTATGCTACTCCCCACTCTCCTTCCCCCCTCTCCTTCCCTCTTCCGTCTCGTCTCTCCTTTCTCCTTCGTGACCCATTTCCTTCCCCCTTCTCTCCTCCCATCTCTCCTTCCCCTTTCCTTCCTCCCTCTCTCCTTCCCCACCTCCCCCCCTCTCTCCTTCACACATCTCTTCTTCTCCCCTCTCTCCTTCCGCCTTCCTTCTCCCCTCTCTCTTTCCCCATTCATTCCCCTGTCTCCTTTGCCCTTTTCTTCATCGCCCTCTCCTACCTCCCTCTCTCCTTCCGCCCACTCCTTCACCACTCTCTCCTTCCCCCCTCTCTCGTTCCCCCCTCTTCTTCCCACCTCGCCTTCACCACTCTCTCCTTCTCCCCTCTCTCCTTCACCACTCTCTCCTTCTCCCCTCTCTCCTTCCCCACTTCCCCCTCTCTCCTTCTCCCCTCTCTCCTTCCTCCTTCCTTCCACTCTCCCCTTCTCCCTTGTCTCCTTCCACCTTCCTTCCTTTTCCCACCTCCTTCTCCCCTGTCTCCTTCCCCCTTCCTTCCCGTCTCTCGTTATTCCTTCCGTACCCCCCTCTTCGCCTCTCTCCTCCCCCCTTCCTTCCCCTCTCTCCTTCTCCTCCTCTCCTTCCCCCTTCCTTCCCGTCTCTCGTTATTCCTTCCGTCCCCGCTTCTCCCCTCTCTCCTCCCCCCTTCCTTCCCCTCTCTCCTTATCCTCCTCTCCTTCCCCCTTCATTCCCCTCTCTCCTTCACCACTCTCTCCTTCAGCCCTCTCTCCTTCCCCCTTCCTCCTCCCCTCTCCTTCTCCCTTCTCTCCTTCCCCCTCTCCTTCCCCTCTCTCCTTCACCATTCTCTCCTTTTCCCCTCTCTCCTTCCCGCCATCCATTCCCTATCCTTCCGACTTCCTCCTCCCCTCCTTCTCCACTCTCTCTTTTCCCCTTCCCTTCTCTCCTTCCCCCATTCCCTCCTCCCCCCTTCTCCTCTCGCTCCTTCTAACTCTCCTTCCTCCTTTCTCATTCTCCCTCTCCTTCCCCCTCTCCTTCTCCTCTCTCTCCTCCCTCTTCCTTCCCCTCTCTCCTTCTACACTCTCTCCTTCCTCCCTCCTACCTCCTCTCCTTCTCCCCCCCTCTCCTTCCCCCCCTTTCCCCTCTCCTTCTCCTCTCTCTCCTCCCCCTTCCTTCCCCTCTCTCCTTCCCCCCACCCCTTCCTCCGTCACTCCTTCCCCCCTCTCTCTTTCTCCACCTCTACTTCCCCCTTTCTTCCACTCTCTCCTTACCCCATCTCTCTTTCCCCCTCTCCTTCTCCTCTCTCTCCTTCTCCCCCCTCTCCTCCCCCCTCCTTCTCCCCCTCTCCTTCTCCTCTCTCTCCTTCCCCCTTCCTTAACCCCATCCTTTCCTCTCTCTCCTTCTCCCCTCTCCTCCCCCTTCCTTCCCTTCTCTCCTTCCCCACTCCTCCCCGCCTCCTTCCCCCCTCACCCCTTCCCCCCTCTCTCTTTCTCCACCTCTACTTCCCGCTTTCTTCAACTCTCTCCTTACCCCATCTCTCTTTCCCCCCTCTCCTTCTCCTCTCTCTCCTTTCCCCCTATCTTCCCCCCATCCTTTCCTCTCTCTCCTTCTCCCCCCTCTCCTCCCCCTCTCCTTTGCCCTCTCTCCTTCCCCCCTCCTTCTCCTCTCTCCTACCCCTCTCTCTGCTTCTCCCCTCTCTCCTTTCCCTGCCTTCCCCTCTGACCTTTCCCACTTCTCTCCTGCTCCCCTCTCTCCTTCCCACCCCCTTCCCCTCTCTCTGTTTCCCTCTCTCCTCCCCCCTTCCTTCCCCTCTGTCCTTTTCCACTCTTTACTTTCCCCTTCCTTCCACTTTCTCCTTATCCCCTTTCCTTCTCCCCTCTCTCCACGCCCTTCCTTCCCCTCTCTCCTTCCCCCTTCCTCCTACTCTCTCTTTCTCCCCTCTCTCCATTCCCCTCTCCTCCCCCTCTCCTTCTCCCCACTCTCCTTCTCCACCCTCTCATCCCCTGTCTCCTTCCCCCTCTCCTTCTCCCCTCTCTCTTTCCACATTCCTTCCCCTCTCTCCTTCCCCCTCTCCTTCTCCCCTCTTCCTTCCCCTCTCTCCTTCCCTCTCTCCTTCTCCCCTCTTCCTTCCCCTCTCTCCTTCCCCTCTCTCCTTCCCCCCGTCTCCTTCACAACTCTCTCCTTCTCCTCTCTCTCCTTCCCCCTTCCTTTCCCCTATCCTTTCCTCAGTCTACTTCTCCCCCCTCTCCTCCCCCACTCCTCTCCCCTCTCTCTGCTTCTCCCCTCTCTCCTTTCCCTGCCTTTCCCTCTCTCCTTCCCCACTTCTCTCTTTCTCCCCTCTCTCCTTCCCACCCCCTTCCCCTCTCTCCGTTTCCCCTCTCTCCTCCCCCCTTCCTTCCCCTCTCTCCTCCACTTTTTACTTTCCCCTTCCTTCCACTTCTCCTTATCCCCCATTCCTTCTCCCCTCTCTCCACGCCCCTCCTTCCCCTCTCTCCTTCCCCCTTCCTCCTACTCTCTCTTTCTCCTCTCTCTCTCCTACCACCTCTGCCCCCTTTCCTTCTCCCCACTCTCCTTTTACACCATCTCGTTCCCTCTTCCTTCCCCCCTCTGCTTCTCGCCTCTCTCCTTCCCTCCCTCCTTCCCCCCTCTCTCTCTCCTTCCGACTTTCTTCCCCCTCTACATTTTCCCACACTCCTTCCCCACTCCTTCCCCTTTTTCCTCCTCCCCTCTCCTCTTCTCCACCTCTCCCTCCGCCTTCCCTCGCCTCTCTCCTTCCCCCATCTCTCCTTTCCCAGTCTCTCCTTCTCCCCTCTCTCCTTCCCTCTTTCTTCCCTTGTCCTTACCTTCTTCCCTCCCTGCCTCTCTCCTTCTCCAACTCTCCTTCCCCCTTCCATCTCCTCTCTCCTTCCCCATCTCTCCTTCCCGCCTCTCTCCTTCCCCCTCTCCTTCCCCCCTCTCATTCACCACTCCCTCCTTCTCCCCTCTCTCCTTACCCCTTCCTTCCCCTCTCTCCTTCCCCCACTCTTTCCTTCCCACCTCTCTGCTTCTCCCCTCTCTCCTTCTCCCCCTCTCACCTTCCCCCCACTCCTTCATCACTCTACCCTTCTCGTCTCTCCTTCCCACCTTCCCCCCTCTCTCCATCTCCCCACTCTCCTTTCCCCTTCCTTTCCCCCCTCCTTCTCCTCTCTCTCGTTCCCCCCCTCTCCTTCCCCCTTCCTCCTCGTCTCTCCTTTCTCCTTCCTACCCCATTTCCTTCCCCCACTCTCACCTAACCTCTCTCTCCTTCTCCCCTCTCCTCCGCTCTCACCTTCCCCCCTCTCCTTCACCACTCTATCCTTCTCCCCTCTCTCCTTCCCCTTTCCTTCCCCCTCTCTCCTTCCCCACCTTCCCCCTCTCTCCTTTCCCCTCTCCTTCCCCTCTCTCCTTCCTACTTCCTTCTGCGCTCCCCTTCTCCCCTGTCTCCTTCCACCTTCCCTCCTTTCCCCACTCTCCTTCTCCCCTCTCTCCTTCCTCCTTCCTTCTACTCTCCCCTTCTCCCCTGTCTCCTTCCACCTTCCTTCCCTTCCCCACCTCCTTCTCCACTGTCTCCTTCCCCCTTCATTCCCGTCTCTTGTTGTTCCTTCCTTCCCCCTCTCCTTCTCCCCTCTCTCCTTCCACCTTCCTTCCCCTCTCTCCTTCGCCCTTCTCTCTTTCCCCCTCTCCATCCTCACCCTCTCCTTCCCCCTCTCCTTCCGCCCTCTCCTTCACCACTCTCTCCTTCTGCCCTCTCTCCTTCCCCCCTCACCTTCACCACTCTCTCCTTCTCCACTCTCTCCTTCCTCCATCCCCCCTCACCTTCAGCACTCTCATTCTCCCCTCTCTCCTTCTCCCCTCTCTCCTTCCCCCCTCTCTCCTTCTCCCCTCTCTCCTTCTCCCCCTCTCCTTCTCCCCTCTCTCCTCCCCCTCTCCTTCTCCGCTCTCTACTTCTCCCCTTTCTCCTTCCCCCTTAATTCTCCCTTCTTCTTCTCCTCTCTCTCTTCCCCCCTTCCTTCTCCCCACTCACCTTC
Source organism: Chiloscyllium punctatum (assembly GCF_047496795.1). NCBI lineage: Eukaryota > Metazoa > Chordata > Chondrichthyes > Orectolobiformes > Hemiscylliidae > Chiloscyllium > Chiloscyllium punctatum. The sequence goes on along the minus strand of NC_092761.1, from coordinate 37,567,795 downwards.
CGCCTTCCTTCCATTCTCCCCTTCTCCCCTGACTCCTTCCACCTTCCTTCCTTTCCCCACCTCCTTCTCCCCTGTCTCCTTCCCCCTTCCTTCCCGTCTCTTGTTGTTCCTTCCTTGCCCCCTCTCATTCTCCCCTCTCTCCTTCCACCTTCCTTCCCCTCTCTCCTTCACCACTGTCTCCTTCAGCCCTCTCTCCTTCCCCCTTCCTCCTCCCCTCTCTCTTCTCCTCTCCTTACCCCTCTCCTTCACCACTCTCTCCTTCTCCCCTCTCTCCTCCCCCCTTCCTTCTCCCCTCTCCTTATCCCCTCTCTCTTTCCCCCTTCCTTCGCCTCTCTCCTTCTCCCCCTCCTTCCCGGTCTCCTTCCACCCTCTCCTTCACCACTCTCTCCTTCTCCCCTCTCTCCTTCCCCACTCTCTCGTACCCCTCTCCTTCCCCCCTCACCTTCACCACTCTCTCATTCTCCCCTCAATCCTTCCACCCCTCCTTCCCCCCTCTCCTGCACCATTCTCTCATTCTCCCCTCTCTCCTTCCCCCTTCCTTCCACTCTCCCCTTCTCCCCTTCCTTCTTCCCTCTCACCTTCCCTGTCTCCTTCCCCCCTCTCCTTCTCCCCTCTCTCCTTGCCCCTACATTCCCCTCTTTCCTTCACAACTCTCTCCTTCCCCCTCCATCTTTCTCCACCTCTCCTTCCCCCTTCCTTCCCCTCTCTCCTTCTCCCATCACTCCTTCCCCCTTCCATTCCCTCTCCTTCCCCCCTCCTTCTCGTCTCTTTCCTTCTCCCCTCTTTCCTTCCATCTTCCATTCCCTCTCTCCTTCTCCCCTGTCTGCTTCCCCCTTCCTTCCCCTCTTTCCCTCAACACTCTCTCCTTCCCCCCTCTCCTTCGCCCCTCTCTCCTTCCCTCTTCCTTTCCCTCTCTCCATCTCTACCTCTCCTTACCCTCTTCCCTCCCCGCCTAACTCCTTCTCCACCTCTCCTTCCCTGTTCCATCCCCTCTCTCCTTCCCACATCTCTCCTTCCCGCCTCTCTCCTTCACCCTTCTTTCCTTCCCTCCTCTCCTTCCCCCTCTCCTTACCCCCTCTCCTTCACCACACTCTCCTTGCCCACTCTCTCCTTCCCTCTTCCTTCCCCTCTTTCCTTCCCCCACTCTCTCCTTCCCCCACTCTCTCCTTCCCCCCTCTCTGCTTCTCCCCTCTCTCCTTCTCCCCTCTCTCCTTCTCCCCCTCTCCTTCCCCCCACTCCACCCTTCTCCTCTCTCCTTCCCCGCTTCCCCCCTCTCTCCATCTCCCCACTCTCCTTTCCCCTTCCTTTCCCCCCTCCTTCTCCTCTCTCTCGTTCCTCCCCCCTCTCCTTCCCCCTTCCTCCTCGTCTCTCCTTTCTCCTTCCTACCCCATTTCCTTCCCCCACTCTCGCCTAATCTCTCTCTCCTTCTCCCCCTCTCCTCCCCTCTCACATTTCCCCCTCTCCTTCACCACTCTATCCTTCTCCCCTCTCTCCTTCCCCTTTCCTTCCCCCCTCTCTCCTTCCCCACCTTCCCCCTCTCTCCTTTCCCCTCTCCTTCCCCTCTCTCCTTCCTCCTTCCTTCTACTCTCCCCTTCTCCCCTGTCTCCTTCCACCTTCCCTCCTTTCCCCACTCTCCTTCTCCCCTCTCTCCTTCCTCCTTCCTTCTACTCTCCCCTTGTCCCCTGTCTCCTTCCACCTTCCTTCCCTTCCCCACCTCCTTCTCCCCTGTCTCCTTCCCCCTTCCTTCCCCTCTCTCCTTCGCCCTTCTCTCCTTCCCCCTCTCCACCCTCACCCTCTCCTTCCCCGTCTCCTTGCGCCCTCTCCTTCACCACTCTCTCCTTCTGCCCTCTCTCCTTCCCCCCTCACCTTCACCACTCTCTCCTTTTCCACTCTCTCCTTCCCCCCTCCCCCCTCACCTTCACCACTCTCATTCTCCCCTCTCTCCTTCTCCCCTCTCCTTCCCCCCTCTCTCCTTCTCCCCTCTCTCCTTCTCCCCTCTCTCCTTCTCCCCTCTCTCCTTCTCCCCTCTCTCCTCCCCCTCTCCTTCTCCGCTCTCTACTTCTCCCCTTTCTCCTTCCCCCTTCATTCTCCCTTCTTCTTCTCCTCTCTCTCTTTCCCCCTTCCTTCTCCCCACTCTCCTTCCGCCTTCCTTCCATTCTCCCCTTCTCCCCTGACTCCTTCCACCTTCCTTCATTTCCCCACCTCCTTTTCCCCTGTCTCCTTCCCCCTTCCTTCCCGTCTCTTGTTGTTCCTTCCTTGCCCACTCTCATTCTCCCCTCTCTCCTTCCACCTTCCTTCCTCTCTCTCCTTCACCACTCTCTCCTTCAGCACTCTCTCCTTCCCCCTTCCTCCTCCCCGCTCTCCTTCTCCTCTCCTTACCCCTCTCCTTCACCACTCTCTCCTTCTCCCCTCTCTCCTCCCCCCTTCCTTCTCCCCTCTCCTTATCCCCTCTCTCTTTCCCCCTTCCTTCGCCTCTCTCCTTCTCCCCCTCCTTCCCGGTCTACTTCCACCCTCTCCTTCACCACTCTCTCCTTCTCCCGTCTCTCCTTTTCCACTCTCTCGTACCCCCTCTCCTTCCCCCTCACCTTCACCACTCTCTCCTTCTCCCCTCAATCCTTCCCCACCTCTCCTTCCTCCTCTCCTTCACCACTCTCTCATTCTCCCCTCAATCCTTCCACCCCTCCTTCCCCCCTCTCCTGCACCATTCTCTCATTCTCCCCTCTCTCCTTCCCCCTTCCTTCCACTCTCCCCTTCTCCCCTTCCTTCTTCCCTCTCACCTTCCCTGTCTCCTTCCCCCCCTCCTTCTCCCCTCTCTCCTTGCCCCTACCTTCCCCTCTTTCCTTCACAACTCTCTCCTTCCCCCCCTCTTTCTCCACCTCTCCTTCCCCTTCCTTCCCACTCTCCTTCTCCCATCACTCCTTCCCCCTTCCATTCCCTCTCCTTCCCCCCTCCTTCTCGTCTCTTTCCTTCTCCCCTCTCTCCGTCCATCCTCCATTCCCTCTCTCCTTCTCCCCTGTCTGCTTCCCCCTTCCTTCCCCTCTTTCCCTCAACACTCACTCCTTCCCCCCTCTCCTTCGCCCCTCTCTCCTTCCCTCTTCCTTTCCCTCTCTCCATCTCTACCTCTCCTTCCCTGTCCTTACCCTCTTCCCTCCCCGCCTAACTCCTTCTCCACCTCTCCTTCCCTGTTCCATCCCCTCTCTCCTTCCCCCATCTCTCCTTCCCGCCTCTCTCCTTCACCCTTCTTTCCTTCCCTCCTCTCCTTCCCCCCTCTCCTTACCCCCTCTCCTTCACCACACTCTCCTTGCCCACTCTCTCCTTCCCTCTTCCTTCCCCTCTTTCCTTCCCCCACTCTCTCCTTCCCCCACTCTCTCCTTCCCCCCTCTCTCCTTCTCCCCTCTCTCCTCCCCCCTCACCTTCACCACTCTCTTTCTCCCCTCTCTCATTCACCCCCTTCCCCCATCTCTCCTTTTCCCCTCTCTCCTTCTCCCCTCTCTACTCCCCCTCCCTTTCCCCACTCCTTCTCCGCTCTCTCCTTCTCCCCTTTCTCCATCCCCCTTCCTTCTCCCTTGTCCTTCTCCTCTCTCTCTTTCCCCCTTCCTTCTCCCCACTCTCCTTCTCCCCTCTCTCCTTCATCCTTCCTTCTACTCTCAACTTCTCCCCTGTCTCCTTCCACCTTCCTTCCTTTCCCCACCTCCTTCTCCCCTGTCTCCTTCCCCCTTCCTTCCCGTCTCCTGTTGTTCCTTCCTTCCCCCCTCTCCTTCTCCCCTCTCTCCTCCCCACTTCCTTCCCCTCTCTCCTTCACCCCTCTCTCCTTCCCCCTTCCTTCCCCTCTCTCCTTCCCCCTTCCTTCCCCTCTCTCCTTCACCACTCTCTCCTTCAGCCCTCTCTCCGTCCCCCTTCCTCCTCCCCTCTCCTTCTCCCCTCTCTCCGTCCCCCTTCCTTGCTCCTCCGTCGCCCCCTTTCTCCTTCCCCTCTCCTTCCCCCTCTCCTTCACCACTCTCTCCTTCTTCCCTCTCACCTTCCCCGTCTCCTTCCCCCCTCTCCTTCTCCCCTCTCTCATTGCCCCTTCCTTCCCCTCTTTCCTTCACAACTCTCTCCTTCCCCCCTCCCTCTTTCTCCACCTCTCCTTCCCCTTCCTTCCCCTCTCTCCTTCTCCCATCACTCCTTCCCCCTTCGTTCCCCTCTCCTTCCCCCCTCCTTCTCGCCGCTTTCCTTCTCCCCTCTCTCCTTCCATCTTCCATTCCCTCTCTCCTTCTCTCCTGTCTGCTTCCCCCTTCCTTCCCCTCTTTCCTTCACCACTCACTCCTTCCCCCCCTCTCCTTCTCCCCTCTCTCCTTTCTCCTTCCTTCTACTCTCCCCTTCTCCCATGTCTCCTTCCCCCTTCCTTCCCATCTCTTGTTGTTACTTCCTTCCCCCCTCTCCTTCTCCCCTCTCTCCTTCCGTATTCCTTTCCCTCTCTCAATCTCTACCTCTCCTACCCCTGTCCTTACCCTCTTCCCTCCCCGCCTCACTCCTTCTCCACCTCTCCTTCCCCGTTCCATCCCCTCTCTCCTTCCCCCATCTCTCCTTCCCGCCTCTCTCCTTCACCCTTCTTTCCTTCCCTCCTCTCCTTCCCCCTCTCCTTACTCCCTCTCCTTCACCACACTCTCCTTGCCCACTCTCTCCTTCCCTCTTCCTTCCCCTCTTTCCTTCCCCCACTCTCTCCTTCCCCCACTCTCTCCTTCCCCTCTCTCTCCTTCTCCCCTCTCTCCTTCCCCCTCCCCCCTCACCTTCACCACTCTCTTTCTCCCCTCTCTCATTCACCCCCTTCCCCCATCTCTCCTTCTCCCCTCTCTCCTTCTCCACTCTCTACTCCCCCTCCCTTTCCCCACACCCTCTCCGCGCTCTCCTTCTCCCCTTCTCCCCTTTCTCCATCCCCCTTCCTTCTCCCTTGTCCTTCTCCTCTCTCTCTTTCCCCCTTCCTTCTCCCCACTCTCCTTCTCCCCTCTCTCCTTCATCCTTCCTTCTACTCTCACCTTCTCCCCTGTCTCCTTCCACCTTCCTTCCTTCCCCACCTCCTTCTCCCCTGTCTCCTTCCTCCTTCCTTCCCGTCTCTTGTTGTTCCTTCCTTCCCCCCTCTCCTTCTCCCCTCTCTCCTCCCCACTTCCTTCCCCTCTCTCCTTCACCCCTCTCTCCTTCCCCCTTCCTTCCCCTCTCTCCTTCCCCCTTCCTTCCCCTCTCTCCTTCACCACTCTCTCCTTCAGCCCTCTCTCCGTCCCCTTCCTCCTCCCCTCTCCTTCTCCCCTCTCTCCGTCCCCCTTCCTTGCTCCTCCGTCGCCCCCTTTCTCCTTCCCCTCTCCTTCCCCATCTCCTTCACCACTCTCTCCTTCTTCCCTCTCACCTTCCCAGTCTCCTTTCCCCCTCTCCTTCTCCCCTCTCTCCTTCCGGATTCCTTTCCCTCTCTCCATCTCTACCTCTCCTTCCCCTGTCCTTACCCTCTTCCCTCCCCGCCTCACTCCTTCTCCACCTCTCCTTCCCCGTTCCATCCCCTCTCTCCTTCCCCCATCTCTCCTTCCCGCCTCTCTCCTTCTCCCTTCTTTCCTTCCCCCCTCTCCTTCCCCCTCCCCTTCACCACACTCTCCTTCTTCACTCTCTGCTTCCCCCTTCCTTCCCCTCTCTCCTTCCCCCACTCTCTCCTTCCCCCACTCTCTCTTTCTCCCCTCTCTCCTCCCCCCCTTTCCCCCTCTCTCCTTCTCCCCTCACTCCTCCCCCTCACTTTCCCCACTCCTTCTCCGCGCTCTCCTTCTCCTCTCTCTCTTTCCTCCTTCCTTCTCCCCACTCTCCTTCTCCCCTCTCTCCTTCCTCCTTCCTTCCACTCTCCTCTTCTCCCCTGTCTCCTTCCACCTTCCTTCCTTTCCCCACCTCCTTCTCCCCTGTCTCCTTCCGCCTTTCTTCCCGTCTCTTGTTGTTCCTTCCTTCCCCCCTCTCCTTCTCCCCTCTATCCTCCCCCCTTCCTTCCCCTCTCTCCTTCTCCCCTCTCTCCTTCCCCTTCCTTCCCCTCTCTCCTTCACCACTCTCTCCTTCAGCCCTCTCTCCTTCCCCTTCCTCCTCCCCTCTCCTTCTCCCCTCTTTCCGTCCCACTTCCTTGCTCCTTCATCCCCCCACCTCCTTCCCCTCTCTCTTTCTCCACCTCTACTTCCCCCTTTTTTCCTCTCTCCTTACCCCATCTCTCTTTCCCCCTCTCCTTCTCCTCTCTCTCCTTCCCCCCTATCTTCCCCCCATCCTTTCCTCTCTCTCCTTCTCCCCCTCTCCTCCCCCTCTCCTTTCCCCCTCTCTCCTTCCCCCCCTCCTTCTCCTCTCTCCTACCCCTCTCTCTGCTTCTCCCCTCTCTCCTTTCCCTCTCTCCTTCCCCACTTCTCTCTTTCTCCCCTCTCTCCTTCCCACCCCATTCCCCTCTCTCCGTTTCCCCTCTCTCATCCCCCCCTTCCTTTCCCTCTCTCCTTCTCCACTTTTTCCTTTCCCATTCCTTCCACTTTCTCCTTATCCCCCATTCCTTCTCCCCTCTCTCCACACCTTTCCTTCCCCTCTCTCCTTCCCCCTTCCTCCTACTCTCTCTTTCTCCTCTCTCTCCTACCACCTCTCCCCACCCCCCTTCTCACCACTCACCTTCTACACCATCTCGTCCCCTCTTCCGTCTCCCCTCTGCTTTTCGCCTCTCTCCTACCCCCCCTCCTTCCCCCCTCTCTCTCTCCTTCTCCCTTCCTTCCTCCTCTACTTTTTCCCACTCTCCTTCCCACTTTTTCCTTTCCCATTCTTTCCTTCTCCCCTCTCCTCTTCTCCACCTCTCCTTCCCCCTCCTCTCCCCTCTCTCCTTCCCCCATCTCTCCTTTCCCAGTCTCTCCTTCTCCCCTCTCTCCTTCCCTCTTCCTTCCCTTGTCCTTACCTTCTTCCCTCCCCGCCTCTTTCCTTCTCCACCTCTCTTTCCCACTTCCATCTCCTCTCTCCTCCCATCTCTCCTTCCCCAATCTCTCCTTCCCCCTCTCCTTCCCCCCCTCTCCTTCACCACTCCCTCCTTCTCCCCTCTCTCCTTCCCCCTTCCTTCCCCTCTCTCCTTCCCCCACTCTCTCCTTTCCCCCTCTCTGCTTCTCCCCTCTCTCCTTCTCCCCTCTCTCCTTCCCCCCACTCCTTCACCACTCTACCCTTCTATCCCACTCTCCTTTCCCCTTCCTTTCCCCCCTCCTTCTCCTCTCGCTCGTTCCCCCCTCTCCTTCCCCCTTCTTCCTCGTCTCTCCTTTCTCCTTCCTACCCCATTTCCTTCCCCCACTCTCTCCTTGCCCCCACTCTCCTTCTCCCCTCTCTCCTCCCCTCTCACCATCCCCCCTTCACCACTCTATCCTTCTCCCCTCTCTCTATCCCCACCTTCCCCCCTCTCTTCATCCCTCTCTCCTTCCCCTCTCCTTCCCCTCTCTCCTTCCTTCTACTCTCCCCTTCTCCCCTGTCTCCTTCTACCTTCCTTCCTTTCCCCACCTCCTTCTCCCATGTCTCCTTCCCCCTTCCTTCCCGTCTCTTGTTGTTCCTTCCTTCCCCCCTCTCCTTCTCCCCTCTCTCCTTCCGCCTTTCTGCTCCACTCTCTTTCTCCCCTCTCTCCCCATTCATTCCCCTCTCTCCTTCTCCCCTCTCTCCTTCCCCCCTCACCTTCACTACTCTCTCCTTCTCCACTCTCTTCTTCCCCCCTCCCCCCCACCTTCACCACTCTCATTCTCCCCTCTCTCCTTCTCCCCTCTCTCCTCCCCCTCCCTTCCCCCTCTCCTTCTCCGCTCTCTCCTTCTCCCCTTTCTCCTTCCGCCTTCCTTCTCCCTTCTTCTCCTCTCTCTCTTTCCCCCTTCCTAACCCCCACTCTCTTCTCCCCTGTCTCCTTCCGCCTTCCTTCCACTCTCCACTTCTCCCCAGTCTCCTTCCGCCTTCCTTCCTTTCCCCACCTCCTTCTCCCCTGTCTCCTTCTCCCTTCCTTCCTGTCTCTTGTTGTTCCTTCCTTGCCCCCTCTCCTCCTTCCCTCTCTCCTTCCACCTTCCTTCCCCTCTCTCCTTCACCACTCTCTCCTTCAGCCCTCTCTCCTTCCCCCTTCCTCCTCCCCTCTCCTTCTCCCCTCTCTCGGTCCCCCTTCCTTGCTCCTCCTTCCCCCCCTCTCTCCTTCCCCCTCTCCTTCACCACTCTCTCCTTCTCCACTCTCCCTACCCCCTTCCTTCTCTCCTCTCCTTATCCCCTCTCGCTTTCCCCCTTCCTTCCCCTCTCTCCTTCTCCCCCTCCTTCCCGGTCTCCTTCCACCCTCTCCTTCACCACTCTCTTCTTCTCCCATCTCTCCTTCCCCACTCTCTCGTACCCCCTCTCCTTCCCCCCTCACCTTCACTACTCTCTCCTTCTCTCCTTTCTTCTTCCCCGTCTCCTTACCCCCTCACCTTCACCACTCTCTCCTTCTCCCCTCAATCCTTCCACCCCTCCTTTCCCCCTCTCCTGCACCATTCTCTCATTGTCCCTCTCTCCTTCCCCCTACTTTCCCCTCTCTCCTGCTCCCCTCTCTCCTTCTCCCCCTCACTCCTTCCCCCTTCCTTACCCTTTCTCCTTCTCCCCTCTCTCCTTCCCCCTTCCTTCCATTCTCCCCTTCTCCCTTTGCTTTCCCCCTTCCTTATTCCCTCTCACCTTCCCCGTCTCCTTCCTCCCTCTCCATCTCCCCTCTCTCCTTGCCCCTTCCTTCCCCTCTTTCCTTCACAACTCTCTCCTTCCCCCCTCCCTCTTTCTCCACCTCTCCTTCCCCTTCCTTCCCCTCTCTCCTTCTCCCATCACTCCTTCCCCCTTCCTTCCCCTCTCCGTCCCCCTCCTTCTCGCCTCTTTCCTTCTCCCCTCTCTCTTTCCATCTTCCATTCCCTCTCTCCTTCTCCCCTGTCTGCTTCCCCCTTCCTTTCCCTCTTTCCTTCACCACTCTCTCCTTCCCCTTCTCTCCATTCCCCTCTCTCCTTCTCCACTCTCTACTTCCCCACTCCCCCCTCACCTTCACCACTCTCTCCTTCTCCCCTCTCTCCTCCCCCTCCCTTTCCCCACTCCTTCTCCGCTCTCTCCTTCTCCCCTTTCTCCATCCCCCTTCCTTCTCCCTTCTCCTTCTCCTCTCTCTCTTTCCCCCTTCCTTCTCCACACTCCCCATCTCCCCTGTCTCCTTCCACCTTCCTTCCTTTCCCCACCTCTTTCTCCCATGTCTCCTTCCCCCCTCTACTTCTCCCCTCTCTCCTCCGCCATTCCCATCTCTCCTTCTCCCCTCTCTCCTTCCCCCTTCCTTCCCCTCTCTCCTTCACCACTCTCTCCTTCTCCCCTCTCTCCGTCCCCCTTCCTTGTTCCTCCTTCCCCCCCTCTCCTTCCCCTCTCCTTCCCTCTCTCCTTCACCACTCTCTCCTTCTCCCCTCTCTCCTTCTCCCCTCTCTCCTTCCCCCTTCCTTATCCCCTCTCTCTTTCCCCCTTTCTTCCCCTCTCTCCTTCTCCCCCTCCTTCTCGGTCTCCTTCCACCCTCTCCTTCACCACTCTCTCCTTCTCCCCTCTCTCGTCCGCCTCTCCTTCCCCCCCTCACCTTCACTAGTCTCTCCTTCTCTCCTTTCTTCTTCCACATCTCCTTCCCCCATCTCCTTCACCACTCTCTCCTTCTCCCCTCTCTCCTTCCCCACTCTCTCCTTCTCCCCTCTCTCCTTCCCCTTCACCTTATCCCTCTCCTTCACCACTCTCCTTCTCCCCGCAATCCTTCCCCACCTCTCCTTCCCGCTCTCCTTTCCCCCCTCTCCTTCACCACTCTCTCATTCTCCCCCTCTTTCCTTCCCCCTTCTTTCCCCTCTCTCCTTCTCCCCTCTCTCCTTCTCCCTTCCTTACCCTTTCTCCCTCTCCCCTCTCTCCTTCCCCCTTCCTTCCACTCTCCCCTTCTTCCGTGTCTCCTTCCCCCTTCCTTTCCCCCCTCCTTCTTCCCTCTCACCTTCCCCGTCTCCTTCCGCCCTCTCCTTCTCCCCTCTCTTCTTGCCCCTTCCTTCCCCTCTTTCCTTCACAACTCTCTCTTTCCCCCTCCCTCTTTCTCCACCTCTCCTTCCCCTTCCTTCCCCTCTCTCCTTCTCCCATCACTCCTTCCCCCTTCCCCCATTCTTCTCGCCTCTTTCCTTCTCCCCTCCCTCCTTCCATCTTCCATTCCCTCTCTCCTTCTCCCCTCTCTCCTTCCCTCTTCCTTCCCCTCTCTCCATCTCTACCTCTCCTTCCCTTATCCTTACCCTCTTTCCTCCCCACCTCTCTCCTTCTCCACCTCTCCTTCCCCCTTCCATCCCCTCTCTCCTTCCCCCATCTCTCCCTCCCGCCTCTCCTTCTCCCTTCTTTCCTTCTCCCTTCTTTCCTTCCCCCCTCTCCTTCTCCCTCTCCTTCTCCCCTCTCCTTCACCACACTCTCCTTCCCACTTTCTTCCCCTCTCTCCTTCCCCCACTCTCTCCTTCCCCCTCTCTCCTTCTCCCCTCTCCTACTCCCCTCTCGCTTTCCCCCCCTCTCCTTCACCACTCTATCCTTCTCCCCTCTCTGCTTCCCCTTTTCTTCCTGTCTCTCCTTCCCCCCTCCCCGCTCTCTCCATCTCCTCTCTCTCCTTCCCCCTTCCTTTCCCCCCTCCTTCTCCTCTCTTTCCTTCCCCCTTCCTTCTCGTCTCTCCTTTCTCCTTCCGACCCCAATTCCTCCCGCCACTCTCTCCTTCCCCCCTCTCCTTCTCCCATCTAACCTTCCCCCCTCTCCTTCACCACTCCATCCTTCTCCCCTCTCTCCTTCCCCTTTCATTTCCCCCTCTCTCCTTCCCCACCATCCCCCCTCCTTCCCCCATCTCTCCTTCTCCCCTTTCTCCTTCCCCCTTCCTTCTCCCTTCTTCTTCTCCTCTCTCTCTTTCCCACTCTCCTTCTCCCCTCTCTCCTTCCTCCTTCCTTCCACTCTCCCCTTCTCCCCGTCTCCTTCCACCTTCCTTCCTTTCCCCACCTCCTTCTTCCCTGTCTCCTTCACCCTTCCTTCCCGTCTCTTGTTGTTCCTTCCTTCCCCCTCTCCTTCTCCCCTCTCTCCTTCTCCCCTCTCTCCTTCCCCCTTCTTTCACTCTCCCCGTCTCCCCTGTCTCCTTCCCCCTTCCTTCCCCCTCTCCTTCTCCACTCTCCACCACTCTCTCCTTCTCCCCTCTCTCCTTCCCCCCCTCCTTCCCCCTCTCCTTCCACCCTCTCCTGCACCATTCTCTCATTCTCCCCTCTTTCCTTCCCCCTTCTTTCCCCTCTCTCCTTCTCCCCTCTCTCCTTCTCCACTCGCTCATTCCCCTTCCTTACACTTTCTCCTTCTCTGCTCTCTCCTTCCCCTTCCTTCCACTCTCCCCTTCTCCACTCTCTCCTTCCCACTTCCTTTCCCTCCCCTTCTTCCCTCTCACCTTCCCCGTCTCCTTACCCCCACTCCTTCTCCCCTCTCTCCTTGCCACTTCCTTCCCCTCTTTCCTTCACAACTCTCTCCTTCCCCACTCCCTCTTTCTCCTACTCTCCTTCCCCTTCCTTCCCCTCTCTCCTTCTCCCATCACTCCTTCCACACCCCTTCCCCCATCCTTCTCGCCTCTTTCCTTCTCCCCTCTCTCCTTCCATCTTCCATTCCCTCTCTCCTTCTCCCCTGTCTGCTTCCCCCTTCCTTCCCCTCTTTCCTTCACCACTCTCTCCTACCCCCCTCTCCTTCTCCCGTCTCTCCTTCCCTCTTCCTTCCCCTCTCTCCATCTCTACCTCTCCTTCCCCTGTCCTTACCCTCTTCCCTCCCCGCCTCACTCCTTCTCCACCTCTCCTTCCCCCTTCCATCCCCCACTCTCCTTACTCCATCTCTCCTTCCCGCCTCTCTCCTTCTCCCTTCTTTCCTTCCCTCCTCTCCTTCCCCCTCTCCTTACCGCCTCTCCTTCAGCACACTCTCCTTCTCCACTCTCTCCTTCCCCCTTCCTTCCCCTCTCTCCTTCCCCGACTCTCTCCTTCCCCCCTCTCTCCATCTCCCCTCTCTCTCCTTCCCCCTTCCTTTCCCCCCTCCTTCTCCTCTCTTTCCTTCCCCCCTCTCCTTCCCCCTTCCTTCTTGTCTCTCCTTTCTCCTTCCTACCCCATTTCCTTCCCCCACTCTCTCCTTCCCCCCTCTCCTTCACCACTCTATCCTTCTCCCCTCTCTCCTTCCCCTTTCCTTCCCCCCTCTCTCCTTCACCACCATCTCCTCTCTCTCCTTCCCCCCTCTCCTTCCCCCCCTCTCTCCTTCCCCCTCTGTCCTTCTCCCCTCTCTCCTTCTCCCCTCTCTCCTTCCGCCTTCCTTCTCCCCCTCCTTCTCCCCTCTCTCTTTCCGCATTCATTCCCCTCTCTCCTTCGCCCCTCTTTCCTTCCCCCTCTCCTTCTGCCTGCTCCTTCACCACTCTCTCCTTCTTCCCTCTCTCCTTCCTCCCTCTCTCCTTCCCCCCCTCACCTTCACCACTCTCTCCTTCAGCCCTCTCTCCTTCACCCTTCCTTGCTCCTGCTTCCCCCCTCTCTCCTTCCTCCTCTCCTTCACCACTCTCTCCTCCTCCCCTCTCTCCTTCCCCCTTCCTTCCCCCTTCCTTATCCCCTCTCTCTTGCCTCCATCCTTCCCCTCTCTCCTTATCCCCCTCCTTCATCGTCTCCTTCCACCCTCTCCTTCACCACTCTCTCCTTCTCCCGTCTCTCCTTCCCCGTCTCTTCCCCTCTCCTTCCCCTCCTCACCTTCACTACTCTCTCCTTCTCTCCTCTCTCCTTCCCCGTCTCCTTCACCACTCTCTCCTTCGCCCCTCTCTCCTTCCCCTCTCCTTCCCCCCTCACCTTCACCACTCTCTCCTTCTCCCCTCTCTCCTTCCCCTTCACCTTCTCCCTCTCCTTCACCACTCTCTCCTTCTCCCCTCTTTCCTTCCCCCCTCTCCTTCACCACCCTCTCATTCTCCCCTCTCTCGTCCCCCCCCCCTCCTTCCCCCTCTCCTGCACCACTCTCCCATTCTCTCCTCTCTCCTTCACCCCGTCTCCTTCTCCCCTCTCCCCTTACCCCTCTCCTTGCCCCCTCTCCTTCACCACTCTCTCATTCTCCCCTCTCTCCTTCCCCCTTCTTTCCCCACTCTCCTTCTCCCCTCTCTACTTCCCACTCCTTCCCCCTTCCATCTCCCCTCTCCTTCTCCCCTCGCACCTTCCACCTTCCGTCCCCTCTCTCATTCTCACATCACTGCTTCCCCCTTCCGTCCCCTCTCCTCCCATCTCTGCTTCCCCCTTCCTTCCCCTCTTTCCTTCACCACACTCTCCTTCCCCTATCTCCATCTTCACCTCTCCTTCCCTCTTCCCTCCCCCTCTCTCCTTCCCCCATCTCTCCCTCCGCCTCTTTCCTTCTCCATTCTCTCCTTCCTCCTTCCTTCCCCTCTCTCCATCCCCCCCTCTTCTTCCTCCTCTCCTTCCCCCCTCTCCTTCACCACTCTCTCCTTCTCCCCTCTCACCTTGCCCCCACTCTTTCACCACTCTACCCTTCTCCCCACTCTCCTTCCCTCCCTTCTCCCCTCTATCCATCTCCCCACTCTCCTTTCCCCTTCCTTTCCCCACTCTCCTTCCCCCTTCCTTCACGTCTCTCCTTTCTCCTTCCTACCCCATTTCCTTCCCCCACTCACTCCTTGTCCCCTCTCTCCTCCCCACTCACCTTCCCCCCTCTCCTTCACCACTCTCTCCTTCTCCCCTCGCTCCTTCCCCTTTCCTTCCCCACTCTCTCCTTCCCCACCTTCCCCCCTCTCTCCTTCCCCCTCTCTCCTTCTCACCTCTCTCCTTCTCCCCTCTCTCCTTCCGCCTTCCTTCTCCACTCTCCTTCTCCCCTCTCTTTCCCAATTCATTCCCCTCTCTCCTTCGCTCTTCTCTCCTTCCCCCTCTTCTTCCACCCTCTCCTTCACCACTCTCTCCTTCTCCCCCTCTCTCCTTCTCCCCTCTCTCCTTCTCCCATCTCTCCTCCCCCTCCCTTCCCCCTCTCCTTCTCCGCTCTCTCCTTCTCTCTTTCTCCTACCCCCTTCCTTCTCCTTTCTTCTTCTCCTCTCGCTCTTTCCCCCTTCCTTCTCCCCACTCTCCTTCTCCCCTCTCTCCTTCCTCCTTCCTTCCACTCTCCCCTTCTCCCCTGTCTCCTTCCACCTTCCCTCCTTTTCCCACCTCCTTCTCCCCTGTCTGCTTCCCCCTTCCTTCCCGTCTCTTGTTGTTCCTTCCTTCCCGCCCTCTCCTTCTCCCCTCTCTCCTTCCACCTGCCTTCCCCCTCTCTCCTTCACCACTCTCTCCTGGCCCCTTCCTCCTCCCCTCGCCTTCTCCCCTCTCTCCGTCCCCCTTCCTTGCTTCTCCTTCCCCCCCTCTCTCCTTCCCTTCTCCTTCCCCCTCTCCTTCACCACTCTCTCCTTCTCCCCTCTCTCCTTCCCCCTTCCTTCTCCCCTCTCCTTATCCTCTCTCTCTTTCCCCCTTACTTCGCCTCTCTCCCTCTCCCCCTCCGTCCCGGTCTCCTTCCACCCTCTCCTTCACCACTCTCTCCTTCTCGCCTCTCTCCTTCCCCCGTCTCTCTTCCCCCTCTCCTTCTCCCCCTCACCTTCACTACTCTCACCTTCTCTCCTTTCTTCTTCCCTGTCTCCTTCCCCCCTCACATTCACCACTCTCTCCTTCTCCCCTCAATCCTTCCCCACCTCTCCTTCCCCCTCTCCTTTCCCCCCTCTCCTTCACCACTCTCTCATTCTCCCCCCTCTCCTTATCCCCTCTCTCTTTCCCCCTTCCTTCTCCCCTCTCCTTGTCCTCTCTCTCTTTCCCCCTTCCTTCCCCTCTCTCCTTCTCCCCCTCCTTCCCGGTCTCCTTCCACCCTCTCCTTCACCACTCTCTCCTTCTCGCATCTCTGTTTCCCCCGTCTCTCTTACCCCTCTCTTCCCCCACTCACCTTCACTACTCTCTCCTTCTCTCCTTTCTTCTTCCCCGTCTCCTTCCCCCCTCACCTTCACCACTCTCTCCTTCTCCCCTCAATCCTTCCCCACCTCCTTCCCCCTCTCCTTTCCCCCCTCACCTTCACCCACTCTCTCCTTCTCCCCTCAATCATTCCACCCCTCCTTCCCCCCTCTCCTGCACCATTCTCTCCTTCTCCCCTCTCTCCTTCCCCCTTCCTTCCACTCTCCCCTTCTCCCCTTCCTTTCCCCTTCCTTATTTCCTCTCACATTCCCCGTCTCCTTCCCCCCCTCTCCTTCTCCCCTCTCTCCTGCCCATTCCTTCCCCGCTTTCCTTCACAACTCTCTCCTTCCCCCCCCCCCCTTTTCGCGTCTTTCCTTCTCCCCTCTCTCCTTCTATCTTCCATTCCCTCTCTCCTTCTCCCCAGTCTGCTTCCCCATTCTTTCCACTCTTTCCTACACCACACTCTCCTTCCCCCCTCTCCTTCTCCCCTCTCTCCTTCCGTCTTCCTTTCCCTCTCTCCATCTCTACCTCTCCTTTCCCTGTCCTTACCCTCTTCCCTCCCCACCTCACTCCTTCTCCACCTCTCCTTCCCCGTTCCATCCCCTCTCTCCTTCCCCCATCTCTCCTTCCCGCCTCTCTCCTTGTCCCTTCTTTCCTTCCCCCCTCTCCTTACCCCTCTCCTTCCCCCCCTCTCCTTCACCACACTCTCCTCCTCCACTCTCTCCTTCCCCCTTCCTTCCCCTCTCTCCTTCCCTCCTCTCTCCTTCCCCCCTCCCCCTCACCTTCAACACTCTCTTTTTCTCCCCTCTCTCCTCCCCCTCCCTTTCCCCACTCCTTCCCCACTCTCTCCTTCTCCCCTTTCTCCATCCCCCTTCCTTCTCCCTTCTCCTTCTCCCCTCTCTCCTTTCTCCTTCCATAAACTCTCCTCTTCGCCCCTGTATCCTTCCACCTTCCTTCCTTTCCCCCTCTCCTTCTCCCCTCTTTCCTCCCCCCTTCCTTCACCGCTCTCCTTCTCCGCTCTTGCCTTCTCCCCTCTCTCCTTCCTCCTTCCTTCCACTCTTCCCTTCTCCCCTGTCTCCTTCCACCTTCCTTCCTTCCCCCCTCTCCTTCTCCCCTCTCTCCTCCCCCCCTTCCCTCCCCTCTCTCCTTCTCCCCTCTCTCCTTCCCCCTTCCTTCCCCTCTCTCCTTCACCACTCTCTCCTTCAGCCCTCTCTCCTTCCCCCTTCCTCCTCCCCTCTCCTTCTCCCCTCTCTCCGTCCCCCTTCCTTGCTCCTCCTTCCCCCCCTCTCTCCTTCCCCTCTCCTTCCCCCTCTCCTTCACCACTCTCTCCTTCCCCCCTCTCTCCTTCCCCTTTCCTTCTCCCCTCTCCTTATTACCTCTCTCTTTCCCCCTTCCTTCCCCTCTCTCCTTCTCCCCCTCCTTCCCGGTCTCCTTCCACCCTCTCCTTCACCACCCTCTCCTTTTCCCCTCTCTCCTTTCCCCGTCTCTTTTTCCGCCTCTCCTTCCCCTGGCTCCTTCACCACTCTCTCCTTCTTCCCTCTCTCCTTCCCCACTCTCTCCTTCTCCCCTCTCCCCTCTCTCCTTCTCCTCTCTCTCTTTCCCCCTTCCTTCTCCCCACTCTCCTTCTCCCCTCTCTCCTTCCTCCTTCCTTCCACTCTTCCCTTCTCCCCTGTCTCCTTCCACCTTCCTTCCTTCCCCCCTCTCCTTCTCCCCTCTCTCCTCCCCGCTTCCCTCCCCTCTCTCCTTCTCCCCTCTCTCTCCTTCCCCCTTCCTTCCCCTCTCTCCTTCACCACTCTCTCCTTCAGCCCTCTCTCCTTCCCCCTTCCTCCTCCCCTCTCCTTCTCCCCTCTCTCCGTCCCCCTTCCTTGCTCCTCCTTCCCCCCCTCTCTCCTTCCCCTCTCCTTCCCCCTCTCCTTCACCACTCTCTCCTTCCCCCCTCTCTCCTTCCCCTTTCCTTCTCCCCTCTCCTTATTACCTCTCTCTTTCCCCCTTCCTTCCCCTCTCTCCTTCTCCCCCTCCTTCCCGGTCTCCTTCCACCCTCTCCTTCACCACCCTCTCCTTTTCCCCTCTCTCCTTCCCCCGTCTCTTTTTCCGCCTCTCCTTCCCCTGGCTCCTTCACCACTCTCTCCTTCTTCCCTCTCTCCTTCCCCACTCTCTCCTTCTCCCCTCTCCCCTCTCTCCTTCTCCCCTCTCTCCTTCCCCCTTCCTTCCCCTCTCTCCTTCACCACTCTCTCCTTCAGCCCTCTCTCGTTCCCCCTTCCTCCTCCCCTCTCCTTCTCCCCTCTCTCCGTCCCCCTTCCTTGCTCCTCCTTCCCCCCCCTTCTCCTTCCCCTCTCCTTCCCCCTCTCCTTCACCACTCCTTCCTTCTCCCCTCTCTCCTTCCCCCTTCCTTACCCTCTTCTTATCCCCCTCTCTCTTTCCCCCTTCCTTCCCCTCTCTCCTTCTCCCCCTCCTTCTCGGTCTCCTTCCACCCTCTCCTTCACCACTCTCTCCTTCTCCCCTCTCTCTTCCGCCTCTCCTTCCCCGCCTCACCTTCACGACTCTCTCCTTCTCTCCTTTCTTCTTCCACATCTCCTTCCCCCCATCTCCTTCACCACTCTCTCCTTCTCCCCTCTCTCCTTCCCCACTCTCTCCTTCTCCCCTCAATCCTTCCCCACCTCTCCTTCCAGCTCTCCTTTCCCCCTTCTCCTTCACCACTCTCTCCTTCTCCCCTCTCCCCTGCCCCCCCTACTTCCCCCTCTCCTTCCCCCCTCTCCTGCACCACTCTCTCCTTCCCCCCTCTCTCCTTCTCCCTTCCTTACCCTTTCTCCCTCTCCCCTCTCTCCTTCCCCCTTCCTTCCACTCTCCCCTTCTTCCGTGTCTCCTTCCCCCTTCCTTTCCCCCCTCCTTCTTCCCTCTCACCTTCCCCGTCTCCTTACCCCCACTCCTTCTCCCCTCTCTTCTTGCCCCTTCCTTCCCCTCTTTCCTTCACAACTCTCTCCTTCCCCCCTCCCTCTTTTTCCACCTCTCCTTCCCCTTCCTTCCCCTCTCTCCTTCTCCCATCACTCCTTCCCCCTTCCTTCCCCCATTCTTCTCGCCTCTTTCCTTCTCCCCTCCCTCCTTCCATCTTCCATTCCCTCTCTCCTTCTCCCCTCTCTCCTTCCCTCTTCCTTCCCCCTCTCCATCTCTACCTCTCCTTCCCTTATCCTTACCGTCTTCACTCCCCACCTCTCTCCTTCTCCACCTCTCCTTCCCCCTTCCATCCCCTCTCTCCTTCCCCCATCTCTCCTTCCCGCCTCTCCTTCTCCCTTCTTTCCTTCTCCCTTCTTTCCTTCCCCCCTCTCCTTCTCCCTCTCCTTCACCCCTCTCCTTCACCACACTCTCCTTCACCACACTCTCCTTCCCCCTTTCTTCCCCTCTCTCCTTCCCCCACTCTCTCCTTCCCCCCTCTCTCCTTCTCCCCTCTCCTACTCCCCTCTCACCTTCCCCCCCTCTCCTTCACCACTCTATCCTTCTCCCCTCTCTGCTTCCCCTTTTCTTCCTGTCTCTCCTTCCCCCCTCCCCGCTCTCTCCATCTCCTCTCTCTCCTTCCCCCATCCTTTCCCCCCTCCTTCTCCTCTCTTTCCTTCCCCCCTCTCCTTCCCCCTTCCTTCTCGTCTCTCCTTTCTCCTTCCGACCCCAATTCCTTCCGCCAATCTCTCCTTCACCCTCTCCTTCTCCCATCTCACCTTCTCCCCTCTCCTTCACCACTCCATCGTTCTCCCCTCTCTCCTTCCCCTTTCATTTCCCCCTCTCTCCTTCCCCACCATCCCCCCTCCTTCCACCCATCTCTCCTTCTCCCCTTTCTCCTTCCCCCTTCCTTCCACTCTCCCCTTCTCCCCGTCTCCTTCCACCTTCCTTCCTTTCCCCACCTCCTTCTTCCCTGTCTCCTTCACCCCTCCTTCCCGTCTATTGTTGTTCCTTCCTTCCCCCTCTCCTTCTCCCCTCTCTCCTTCTCCCCTCTCTCCTTCCCCCTTCTTCCACTCTCCCCGTCTCCCCTGTCTCCTTCCCCCTTCCTTCCCCCTCTCCTTCTCCCCTCTCCTTCACCACTCTCTCATTCTCCCCTCTCTCCTTCCCCCCCTCCTTCCCCCTCTCCTTCCACCCTCTCCTGCACCATTCTCTCATTCTCCCCTATTTCCTTCCCCCTTCTTTCCCCTCTCTCCTTCTCCCCTCTCTCCTTCTCCCCTCGCTCCTTCCCCCTTCCTTACCCTTTCTCCTTCTCCACTCTCTCCTTCTCCCCTCTCTCCTTCTCCCCTCTCTCCTTCCCCCTTCCTTCCACTCACTCCGTCTCCCCTGTCTTCTTCCCCCTTCCATCCCCCTCTCCTTCCCCCCCTCTCCTTCACCACTCTCTCATTCTCCCCTCTCTCCTTGCCCCCCTCCTTCCCCCTCTCCTTCCACCCTCTCCTGCACCATTCTCTCATTCTCCCCTCTTTCCTTCCCCCTTCTTTCCCCTCTCTCCTTCTCCCCTCTCTCCTTCTCCACTCGCTCCTTCCCCCTTCCTTTCACTTTCTCCTTCTCCCCTCTCTCCTTCCCCTTCCTTCCACTCTCCCCTTCTCCACTCTCTCCTTCCCACTTCCTTTCCCTCCCCTTCTTCCCTCTCACCTTCCCCGTCTCCTTACCCCCACTCCTTCTCCCCTCTCTCCTTGCCACTTCCTTCCCCTCTTTCCTTCACAACTCTCTCCTTCCCCCCTCCCTCTTTCTCCAACTCTCCTTCCCCTTCCTTCCCCTCTCTCCTTCTCCCATCACTCCTTCCCCACCCCTACCCCCCTCCTTCTCGCCTCTTTCCTTCTCCCCTCTCTCCTTCCATCTTCCATTCCCTCTCTCCTTCTCCCCTGTCTGCTTCCCCCTTCCTTCCCCTCTTTCCTTCACCACTCTCTCCTACCCCCCTCTCCTTCTCCCGTCTCTCCTTCCCTCTTCCTTCCCCTCTCTCCATCTCTACCTCTCCTTCCCCTGTCCTTACCCTCTTCCCTCCCCGCCTCACTCCTTCTCCACCTCTCCTCCCCCTTCCTTCCTCTCTCTCCTTCTCCACTCTTTCCTTTCCCCTTCCTTCCACATTCTCCTGATCCCCCATTCCTTCTCCCCTCTCTCCACGCGCTTCCTTCCCCTCTCTCCTTCCCCCTTCCTCCTACTCTCTACTCTCTCTCCTACCACCTCTCCCCCCACTCCTTCTCCCCACTCTCCTTCTACACCATCTCGTCCCCTCTTCCTTCCCCCTTCTGCTTCTCGCCTCTCTCGTTCCCCCCCTCCTTCCCCCCCACTCTCCCTTTCCCTCTTCTTTGCCCCTCTTCTTTTTCCCAGTCTCCTTCCCCTCTTTCCTTCTCTACTCTCTTCTTCTCCGCCTCTACTTCCCCCTTCCCTCACCTCTCTCCTTCCCCAGTCTCTCCTTCTCCCCTCTCTCCTTCCCTCTTCCTTCCCTTGTCCTTACCCTCTTCCCTGCCCGCCTCTCTCCTTCTGCACCTCTCCTTCCCCCTTCCATCTCCTCTCTCCTTCCCCCATCTCTCCTTCCCCCATCTCTCCTTCCCGCCTCTCTCCTTCCCCCTCTCCTTCCCCCGTCTCCTTCATCACTCTCTCCTTCTCCCCTCTCACCTTCCACCCACTCCTTCACCACTCTACCCTTCTCCCCTCTCTCCTTCCCCCCTTCCCCCCTCTCTCTATCTCCCCACTCTCCTTTCACCTTCCTTTCCCCCCTCCTTCTCCTCTCTCTCGTTACCCCCCTCTCCTTCCCCCTTCCACCTCGTCTCTCCTTTCTCCTTCCTACCCCATTTCCTTCCCCCACTCTCTCCTTGCCCGCTCTCGCCTTCTCCCCTCTCTCCTCCCCCCCTCCTTCACCACTCTATCCTTCTCCCCTCTCTCCTTCGCCTTTCCTTCCCCCCTCGCTCCTTCCACACCTTCCCCCCTCTCTCCTTACCCCTCTCCTTCCCCTCTCTCCTTCCTCCTTCCTTCCACTCTCCCCTTCTCCCCTGTCTCCTTCCACCTATCTTCCTTTCACCACCTCCTTCTCCCCTGTCTCCTTCCCCCTTCCTTCCAGTCTGTTGTTGTTCCTTCCTTCCCCCCTCTCCTTCTCCCCTCTCTCCTTCCATCTTCCTTCCCCTCTCTCATTCTCATCTCTCTCCTTCCGCCTTCCTTCTCCACTCACTCTTTCCCCATTCATTCCCCTCTCTCCTTCGTCTTCTCTCCTTCCCCCTCTCCGACCTCACTCTCTCCTTCCCCCTCTCCTCCCCCCCTCACCTTCACCACTCTTTCCTTCCCCCTCCCCCTCACCTTCACCACTCTCATTCTCCCCTCTCTCCTTCCCCCCTCTCTCCTTCTCCCCTCTCTCCTACTCCCCTCTCTCCTCCCCCTCCCTTCCCCCTCTCCTCCGCTCTCTCCTTCTCCCCTTTCTCCTTCCCCCTTCCTTCTCCTTTCTTCTTCTCCTCTCTCTCTTTCCCCCTTCCTTCTCCTCACTCTCCTTCTCCCCTCACTCCTTCCGCCTTCCTTCCACTCTCCCCTTCTCCCCTGTCTCCTTCCACCTTCCTTCCTTTCCCCACCTCCTTCTCCCCTCTCTCCTTCCACCTTCCTTCCCCTCTCTCCTTCACCACTCGCTCCTTCAGCCCTCTCTCCTTCCCCCTTCCTCCTCCCCTCTCCTTCTCCCCTCTCTCCGTCCCCTTCCTTGCTCCTCCTTCCCCCCTTTCTCCTTCACCTCCCCTTCCCCCTCTCCTTCACCAATCTCTCCTTCTCCCCCCGTCCTCCCCCTCTCCTTTCCCCCCTCTCCTTCCCCCCTCCTTCTCCTCTCTCCTACCCCTCTCTCTGCTTCTCCCCTCTCTCCTTTCCCTGCCTTCCCCTCTCTCCTTCCCCACTTCTCTCTTTCTCCCCTCTCTCCTTCCCACCCCCTTCCCCTCTCTCTGTTTCCCCTCTCTCCTCCCCCCTTCCTTCCCCTCTGTCCTTTTCCACTCTCTCCTTCCCCCTCTCCTTCCCCCCTCACTTTCACCACTCTCTCCTTCTCCTCTATCTACTTCCCCCTTCCTTCCCCCTATCCTTTCCTCTCTCTCCTTCTCCCCACTCTCCTCCCCCTCTCCTTTCCCCCTCCCTCCTTTCCCCTTCCTTCTTCTCTCTCCTTCCCCACTTCTCTCTTTCTCCCCTCTCTCCTTCCCACCCCCTTCCCCTCTTTCTGTTTCCCCTCTCTCCTCCCCGCTTCCTTCCCCTCTCTCCTTCTCCACTTTTTCCTTTCCCCTTCCTTCCAACTTTCTCCTTATCCCCTTTCCTTCTCCCCTCTCTCCACGCCCTTCCTTCCCCTCTCTCCTTCCCCCTTCCTCCTACTCTCTCTTTCTCCCCTCTCCCCTTCCCACCCCCTTCCCCTCTCTCCGTTTACCCTCTCTCCTCTCCCCTTCCTTCCTCTCTCTCCTTCTCCACTCTTTCCTTTCCCCTTCCTTCCACTTTCTCCTTATCCCCATTCCTTCTCCCCTCTCTCCATGCCCTTCCTTCCCCTCTCTCCTTCCCCCTTCCTCCTACTCTCTCCTCTCTCTCGTACCACCTCTCCCCCCAATGCTTCTCCCCACTCTCCTTCTACACCATCTCGTCCCCTCTTCCTTCCCCCTTCTGCTAATCGCCTCTCTCTCCTTCCCCCCTCCTTCCCCCCTCTCCCTCTCCTTCCCTCTTCTTTCCCCCTCTTCTTTTGCCCACTCTCCTTCCCCTCTTTCCTTCTCTACTCTCTTCTTCTCCGCCTGTCCTTCCCCCTTCCCTCACCACTCTCCTTCCCCCATCTCTCCTTTCCCAGTCTCTCCTTCTCCCCTCTCTCCTTCCCTCTTCCTTCCCTTGTCCTTACACTCTTCCCTCCCCGCCTCTCTCCTTCTGCACCTCTCCTTCCCCCTTCCATCTCCTCTCTCCTTCCCCCATCTCTCCTTCCCCCCTTCTCTCCTTCCCGCCTCTCCCCTTCCCCCATCTCCTTCACCACTCCCTCCTTCTCCCCTCTCTCCTTCCCCTCTCTCCTTCCCCCACTCTCTCCTTCCCCCCTCTCTGCTTCTCCCCTCTCTCCTTCTCCCCTCTCACCTTCCACCCACTCCTTCACCACTCTACCCTTCTCCCCTCTCTCCTTCCCCCCTTCCCCCCTCTCTCCATCTCCCCACTCTCCCTTCCCCTTCCTTTTCCCCCTCCTTCTCCTCTCTCTCATTCCCCCCTCTCCTTCCCCCTTCCTCCTCGTCTCTCCTTTCTCCTTCCTACCCCATTTCCTTCCCCCACTCTCTCCTTGCCCGCTCTCGCCTTCTCCCCTCTCTCCTCGCCCCCTTTCCTTCACCACTCTATCCTTCTCCCCTCTCTCCTTCCCCTTTCCTTCCCCCCCTCGCTCCTTCCACACCTTCCCCCTCTCTCCTTACCCCTCTCCTTCCCCTCTCTCCTTCCACCTTCCTTCCTTCCCCCCTCTCCTTCTCCCCTCTCTCCTTCCATCTTCCTTCCCCTCTCTCCTTCTCCTGTCTCTCCTTCCGCCTTCCTTCTCCACTCACTCTTTCCCCATTCATTCCCCTCTCTCCTTCGCCCTTCTCTCCTTCCCCCTCTCCGACCTCACTCTCTCCTTCCCCCTCTCCTTCCCCCCTCACCTTCACCACTCTCTCCTTCCCCCTCCCCCTCACCTTCACCACTCTCATTCTCCCCTCTCTCCTTCCCCCCTCTCTCCTTCTCCCCTCTCTCCTCCCCCTCCCTTCCCCCTCTCCTCCGCTCTCTCCTTCTCCCCTTTCTCCTTCCCCCTTCCTTCTCCTTTCTTCTTCTCCTCTCTCTCTTTCCCCCTTCCTTCTCCTCACTCTCCTTCTCCATTCACTCCTTCCGCCTTCCTTCCACTCTCCCCTTCTCCCCTGTCTCCTTCCACCTTCCTTCCTTTCCCCCACCTCCTTCTCCCCTGTCTCCTTCCCTCTTCCTTCCCGTCTCTTGCTGTCCCTTCCTTCCCCCCCCTCCTTCTCCCTTCTCTCCTTCCACCTTCCTTCCCCTCTCTCCTTCACCACTCTCTCCTTCAGCCCTCTCTCCTTCCCCCTTCCTCCTCCCCTCTCCTTCTCCCCTCTCTCCGTCCCCTTCCTTGCTCCTCCTTCACCCCCTTTCTCCTTCCCCTCTCCTTCCCCCTCTCCTTCACCACTCTCTCCTTCTCGCCTCTCTCCTCCCCCCTTCCTTCTCCCCTCTCCTTATCCCCTCTCTCTTTCCCCCTTCCTTTGCCTCTCTCCTTCTCCCCCTCCTTCCCGGTCTCCTTCCACCCCCTCCTTCACCACTCTCTCCTTGTCCCATCTCTCCTTCCCCCGTCTCTCTTCCCCCTCTCCTTCCCCCCCTCACCTTCACTACTCTATCCTTCTCTCCATTCTTCTTCCCCGTCTCCTTCACCACTCTCTCCTTCTCCCCTCTCTCCTTCCCCACTCTCTCCTACCCCCTCTCCTTCCCCCTCACCTTCACCACTCTCCCCTTCTCCCCTCAATCCTTCCCCACCTCTCCTTCCCCCTCTCCTTTCCCCCCTCTCCTTCTCCCCTCTCTCCTCCCCCTTGCGACTCCCCTCTCCTTATTCCCTCACTCTTTCCCCCTTTCTTCCCCTCTCTCCTTCTCCCCCTCCTTCCCGGTCTACTTCCACCCTCTCGTTCACCACTCTCTCCTTGTCCCATCCCTCCTTTCCTCGTCTCTCTTCCCCCTCTCCTTCCCCCCCCCTCACTTTCACTACTCTCTCCTTCTCTCCTTTCTCCTTCCCCATCTCCTTCCCCCCTCACCTTCACTACTCTCTCCTTCTCCACTCAATCCTTCACACCTCTCCTTCCCCCTCTCCATTCCCCCCTCACCTTCACCACTCTCTCCTTCTCCCCTCAATCCTTCTCCCCACTCCTTCCCCCCTCTCCTGCACCATTCTCTCATTCTCCACTCTCTCCTTCCCCCTTCCTTCCACTCTCCCCTTCTCCCCTTCCTTTCCCCCTTCCTTATACCTCTCACCTTCCCCGTCTCCTTCCCCCCTCTCCTTCTCCCCTCTCTACTTGCCCCGTCTCGCTTCCCCCTCTCCTTCCCCCCCTCACCTTCACTACTCTATCCTTCTCTCCATTCTTCTTCCCCGTCTCCTTCATCACTCTCTCCTTTTCCCCTCTCTCTCCTCGCCCCTCTCCTTCCCCCCTCACCTTCACCACTCTCTCCTTCTCCCCTCAATCATTCCCCACCTCTCCTTCCCCCTCTCCTTTCCCCACTCACCTTCACCACTCTCTCCTTCTCCCCTCAATCCTTCCCCACCTCTCCTTCCCCCTCTCCTGCAGCATTCTCTCATTCTCCCCTCTCTCCTTCCCCCTACTTTCCCCTCTCTCCTTCACCCTTCTCTCCTTCTCCCCTCACTCCTTCCCCCTTCCTTACCCTTTCTCCTTCTCCCCTCTCTCCTTCCCCCTTCCTTCCACTCTCCCCTTCCTTTCCCCCTTCCTTCTTCCCTCTCACCTTCCCCGTCTCCTTCCCCCTCTCCTTTCCCCCTCTCTCCTTCCCCCTTCCTTCTCCTCTCTCCTACCCCTCTCTCTGCTTCTCCCCTCTCTCCTTTCCCTGCCTTCCCCTCTCTTCTTCCCCACTTCTCTCTTTCTCCCCTCTCTCTTTCCCACCCCCTTCCCCTCTCTCTGTTTCCCCTCCCTCCTCCCCCCTTCCTTCCCCTCTGTCCATTTCCACTCGCTCCTTCCCCCTCTCCTTCCCCCCTCACTTTCACCACTCTCTCCTTCCCCTCTCTCCTTCGCCCTCTCTCGTTCACCACTCTCTCCTTCTCCCCTCTCTCCATCCCCCCTCAACTTCACCACTCTGAGATTCTCCCCTCTCTCCTTCCCCCCTCTGTCCTTCTCCCCTCTCTCCTTCTCCCCCCCTTCCCTCTCTCCTTCCCCCCTCTCTCCTTCTCCACTCTCTCCTTCTCACCCCTTCCCCCTCGCCTTCTCCCCTCTCTCCTTCCCCTTTCCTTCCCCCCTTTCTCCTTCCCCACCTTCCCCCCTCTCTCAATCCCCCTCTCCTTCCCCTCTCTCCTTCCTTCTACTCTCCCCTTCTCTCCTGTCTCCTTCCACCTTCCTTCCTTTCCCCACCTCCTTCTCCCCTGTCTCCTTGCCCCTTCGTTCCCGTCTCTTGTTGTTGCTTCCTTGCCCCCTCTCCTTCTCCCCTCTCTCCTTCCACCTTCCTGCCCCTCTCTCCTTCACCACTCTCTCCTTCAGCCCTCTCTCCTTCCCCCTTCCTCCTCCTCCTCTCTCCTTCTCCCCTCTCTCCGTCCCCCTTCCTTGCTCCTCCATCCCCCTCTCTCCTTCCCCTCTCCTTCCCCCTCTCCTTCACCACTCTCTCCTTCCCCCTCCCCCTCACCTTCACCACTCTCATTCTCCCCTCTCTCCTTCCCCCCTCTCTCCTTCTCCCCTCTCTCCTCCCCCTCCCTTCCCCCTCTCCTCCGCTCTCTCCTTCTCCCCTTTCTCCTTCCCCCTTCCTTCTCCTTTCTTCTTCTCCTCTCTCTCTTTCCCCCTTCCTTCTCCTCACTCTCCTTCTCCATTCACTCCTTCCGCCTTCCTTCCACTCTCCCCTTCTCCCCTGTCTCCTTCCACCTTCCTTCCTTTCCCCCACCTCCTTCTCCCCTGTCTCCTTCCCTCTTCCTTCCCGTCTCTTGCTGTCCCTTCCTTCCCCCCCCTCCTTCTCCCTTCTCTCCTTCCACCTTCCTTCCCCTCTCTCCTTCACCACTCTCTCCTTCAGCCCTCTCTCCTTCCCCCTTCCTCCTCCCCTCTCCTTCTCCCCTCTCTCCGTCCCCTTCCTTGCTCCTCCTTCACCCCCTTTCTCCTTCCCCTCTCCTTCCCCCTCTCCTTCACCACTCTCTCCTTCTCGCCTCTCTCCTCCCCCCTTCCTTCTCCCCTCTCCTTATCCCCTCTCTCTTTCCCCCTTCCTTTGCCTCTCTCCTTCTCCCCCTCCTTCCCGGTCTCCTTCCACCCCCTCCTTCACCACTCTCTCCTTGTCCCATCTCTCCTTCCCCCGTCTCTCTTCCCCCTCTCCTTCCCCCCCTCACCTTCACTACTCTATCCTTCTCTCCATTCTTCTTCCCCGTCTCCTTCACCACTCTCTCCTTCTCCCCTCTCTCCTTCCCCACTCTCTCCTACCCCCTCTCCTTCCCCCTCACCTTCACCACTCTCCCCTTCTCCCCTCAATCCTTCCCCACCTCTCCTTCCCCCTCTCCTTTCCCCCCTCTCCTTCTCCCCTCTCTCCTCCCCCTTGCGACTCCCCTCTCCTTATTCCCTCACTCTTTCCCCCTTTCTTCCCCTCTCTCCTTCTCCCCCTCCTTCCCGGTCTACTTCCACCCTCTCGTTCACCACTCTCTCCTTGTCCCATCCCTCCTTTCCTCGTCTCTCTTCCCCCTCTCCTTCCCCCCCCCTCACTTTCACTACTCTCTCCTTCTCTCCTTTCTCCTTCCCCATCTCCTTCCCCCCTCACCTTCACTACTCTCTCCTTCTCCACTCAATCCTTCACACCTCTCCTTCCCCCTCTCCATTCCCCCCTCACCTTCACCACTCTCTCCTTCTCCCCTCAATCCTTCTCCCCACTCCTTCCCCCCTCTCCTGCACCATTCTCTCATTCTCCACTCTCTCCTTCCCCCTTCCTTCCACTCTCCCCTTCTCCCCTTCCTTTCCCCCTTCCTTATACCTCTCACCTTCCCCGTCTCCTTCCCCCCTCTCCTTCTCCCCTCTCTACTTGCCCCGTCTCGCTTCCCCCTCTCCTTCCCCCCCTCACCTTCACTACTCTATCCTTCTCTCCATTCTTCTTCCCCGTCTCCTTCATCACTCTCTCCTTTTCCCCTCTCTCTCCTCGCCCCTCTCCTTCCCCCCTCACCTTCACCACTCTCTCCTTCTCCCCTCAATCATTCCCCACCTCTCCTTCCCCCTCTCCTTTCCCCACTCACCTTCACCACTCTCTCCTTCTCCCCTCAATCCTTCCCCACCTCTCCTTCCCCCTCTCCTGCAGCATTCTCTCATTCTCCCCTCTCTCCTTCCCCCTACTTTCCCCTCTCTCCTTCACCCTTCTCTCCTTCTCCCCTCACTCCTTCCCCCTTCCTTACCCTTTCTCCTTCTCCCCTCTCTCCTTCCCCCTTCCTTCCACTCTCCCCTTCCTTTCCCCCTTCCTTCTTCCCTCTCACCTTCCCCGTCTCCTTCCCCCTCTCCTTTCCCCCTCTCTCCTTCCCCCTTCCTTCTCCTCTCTCCTACCCCTCTCTCTGCTTCTCCCCTCTCTCCTTTCCCTGCCTTCCCCTCTCTTCTTCCCCACTTCTCTCTTTCTCCCCTCTCTCTTTCCCACCCCCTTCCCCTCTCTCTGTTTCCCCTCCCTCCTCCCCCCTTCCTTCCCCTCTGTCCATTTCCACTCGCTCCTTCCCCCTCTCCTTCCCCCCTCACTTTCACCACTCTCTCCTTCCCCTCTCTCCTTCGCCCTCTCTCGTTCACCACTCTCTCCTTCTCCCCTCTCTCCATCCCCCCTCAACTTCACCACTCTGAGATTCTCCCCTCTCTCCTTCCCCCCTCTGTCCTTCTCCCCTCTCTCCTTCTCCCCCCCTTCCCTCTCTCCTTCCCCCCTCTCTCCTTCTCCACTCTCTCCTTCTCACCCCTTCCCCCTCGCCTTCTCCCCTCTCTCCTTCCCCTTTCCTTCCCCCCTTTCTCCTTCCCCACCTTCCCCCCTCTCTCAATCCCCCTCTCCTTCCCCTCTCTCCTTCCTTCTACTCTCCCCTTCTCTCCTGTCTCCTTCCACCTTCCTTCCTTTCCCCACCTCCTTCTCCCCTGTCTCCTTGCCCCTTCGTTCCCGTCTCTTGTTGTTGCTTCCTTGCCCCCTCTCCTTCTCCCCTCTCTCCTTCCACCTTCCTGCCCCTCTCTCCTTCACCACTCTCTCCTTCAGCCCTCTCTCCTTCCCCCTTCCTCCTCCTCCTCTCTCCTTCTCCCCTCTCTCCGTCCCCCTTCCTTGCTCCTCCATCCCCCTCTCTCCTTCCCCTCTCCTTCCCCCTCTCCTTCACCACTCTCTCCTTCTCCCCTCTCTCCTCCCCCTTCCTTCTCCGCTCTCTTTATCCCCTCTCTCCTCCCCGCTTCCTTCTCCCCTCTCCTTATTCCCTCACTCTTTCCCCCTTCCTTCCCCTCTCTCCTTCTCCCCCTCCTTCCCGGTCTCCTTCCACCCTCTCCTTCACCACTCTCTACTTCTCCCCTCTCTCCTTTCCCCGTCTCTCTTCCCCCTCTCCTTCCCCCCCCCCCTCACTTTCACTACTCTCTCCTTCTCTCCTTTCTTCTTCCGCATCTCCTTCCCCCCGCACCTTCACCACTCTCTTCTTCTCCCCTCAATCCTTCCTCACCTCTCTTTCCCCCTCTCCATTCCCCCCTCACCTTCACCACTCTCTCCTTCTCCCCTCAATCCTTCTCCCCACTCCTTCCCCCGTCTCCTGCACCATTCTCTCATTCTCCCCTCTCTCCTTCCCCCTACTTTCCCCTCTCTCCTTCTCCCCTCTCTCCTTTCCCCTTCCTTACCCTTTCTCCTTCTCCCCTCTCTCCTTGCCCATTCCTTCCACTCTCCCCTTCTCCCCTTCCTTTCCCCCTCCCTTATTCCCTCTCATCTTCCCCATCTTCTTCCCCCCTCTCCTTCTTCCCTCTCTACTTGACCTGTCTCGCTTCCCCCTCTCCTTCCCCCCCTCACCTTCAATACTCTATCCTTCTCTCCATTCTTCTTCCCCGTCTCCTTCACCACTCTCTCCTATTCCCATCTCTCCTACCCCACTCTCTCCTGGCCCCTCTCCTTCCCCCCTCAACTTCACCACTCTCTCCTTCTCCCCTCAATCCTTCCGCACCTCACCTTCACCATTCTCTCCTTCTCCCCTCAATCCTTCCCCCTACTTTCCCCTCTCTCCTTCTCCCTTCTCTCCTTCTCCCCTCACTCCTTCCCCCTTCCTTACCCTTTCTCCTTCTCCCCTCTCTCCTTCCCCCTTCCTTCCACTCTCCCCTTCTCCCCTTCCTTTCCCCCTTCCTTCTTCCCTCTCACCTTCCCCGTCTCCTTCCCCCCTCTCCTTCTCCCCTCTCTTTTTGCCCCTTCCTTCCCGTCTTTCCTTCACAACTCTCTCCTTCCCCCTCCCTCTTTCTCCACCTCTCCTTCCCCTTCCTTCCCCTCTCTCCTTCTCCCATCACTCCTTCCCCCTTCCTTCCCTCCATCCTTTCCTCTCTCTCCTTCTCCCCCCCTCCTCCCCCTTCCTTCCCCTCTCTCCTTCCCCACTCCTCCCCCCTCTCCTTCCTCCCTCACTCCTTCCCCCACCCTCTTTCTCCACCTCTACTTCCCCCTTTCTTCCA
Organism: Chiloscyllium punctatum; assembly: GCF_047496795.1. NCBI lineage: Eukaryota > Metazoa > Chordata > Chondrichthyes > Orectolobiformes > Hemiscylliidae > Chiloscyllium > Chiloscyllium punctatum. Next base: position 37,537,545 of record NC_092761.1, on the reverse strand, counting down.
CTCTCTCCTTACCCCATCTCTTTTTTCCCCCTCTCCTTCTGCGCTCTCTTCTTCCCCCTATCTTCCCCCCATCCTTTCCTCTCGCCTTCTCCTCCCTGTCCTCCCCCTCTCCTTTCCCCCTCTCTCCTTACCCCCTCCTTCTCCTCTCTCCTATCCCTCTCTCTGCTTCTCCCCTCTCTCCTTCCCACCCCCTTCCCCTCTCTCTGTTTCCCCTCTCTCCTCCCCCCTTCCTTCCCCTCTGTCCTTTTCCACTCTCTCCTTCCCCCTCTCCTTCCCCTCTCACTTTCACCACTCTCTCCTTCCCCTCTCTCCTTCACCACTCTCTCCTTCTCCCCTCTCTCCTTCCCCCCTCAACTTCACCACTCTCTCCTTCTCCCCTCTCTCCTTCCCCCCTCTCCTTCTCCCCCCTTCCCTCTCTCCTTCTCCCCTCTCTCCTTCTACCCCCTTCCCTCTCTCCTTCTCCCCTATCTCCTTCACCACTTTCCCCCTTTCTCCATCCCCCTCTCCTTCCCCTCTCTCCTTCCTTCTACTCTCCCCTTCTCCCCTGTCTCCTTCTCCCTTCCTTCCTGTCTCTTGTTGTTCCTTCCTTGCCCCCTCTCCTTCTTCCCTCTCTCCTTCCACCTTCCTGCCCCTCTCTCCTTCACCACTCTCTCCTTCAGCCCTCTCTCCTTCCCCCTTCCTCCTCCCCTCTCCTTCTCGCCTCTCTCCGTCCCCCTTCCTGGCTCCTCCTTCCCCCCTCTCTCCTTCCCCTCTCCTTCCCCCTCTCCTTCACCACTCTCTCCTTCTCCCCTCTCTCCTCCCCCCTTCCTTCTCCCCTCTCTTTATCCACTCTCTCCCCCCCGCTTCCTTCTCCCCTCTCCTTATCCCCTCTCTCTTTCCCCCTTCCTTTGCCTCTCTCCTTCTCCCCCTCCTTCCCGGTCTCCTTCCATCCTCTCCTTCACCACTCTCTCCTTCTCCCCTCTCTCCTTCCCCCGTCTCGCGTCCCCCTCTCCTTCCCCCCCTCACCTTCACTACTCTATCCTTCTCTCCATTCTTCTTGCCCGTCGCCTTCACCACACTCTCCTTCTCCACTCTATCCTTCCCCCTTCCTTCCCCTGTCTCCTATCCCCACTCTCTCCTTCCCCTCTCTCTCCTTCTCCCCTCTCTCCTTCTCCACTCTCTCCTTCCCCACTCCCCCCTCACCTTCACCACTCTCTCTTTCTCCCCTCACTCCTTCCCCTCCCTTTCCCCCTCTCTCCTTCTCCTCTCTCTCCTTCACCCCTCTCTCCTCCCCCTCCCTTTCCCCACTCCTTCTCCCCTCTCTCCTTCTCCCCTTTCTCCATCCCCTTCCTTCTCCGCTCTCTCTTTCCCCCTTCCTTCTCCCCACTCTCCTTCTCCCCTCTCTCCTTTCTCCTTCCGACTACTCTTCCCTTCTCCCCTGTCTCATTCCACCTTCCTTCCTTTCCCCACCTCCTTCTCCCCTGATCCTTCCCCCTTCTTTCCCATCTCTTGTTGTTCCTTCATTCCCCCGTCTCCTTCTCCCCTCGCTCCTCCCCCCTTCCTTCCCCTCTCTCCTTCACCACTCTCTCCTTCCCCCTTCCTTCCCCTCTCTACTTCACCACTCTCCTTCAGCCCTCTCTCCTTCCTCCTTCCTCCTCCCCTCTCCTTCTCCCCTCTCTCCGTCCCTCTTCCTTGCTCCTCCTTCACCCCTCTCCTTCCCCTCTCCTTTCCCCTCTCCTTCACCACTCTCTCCTTCTCCCCTCTCTCCTTCCCCCTTCCTTCCCCCCTCTCCTTATCCCCTCTCTCTTTCCCCCTTCCTTCCCCTCTCTCCTTCTCCCCCTCCTTCACGGGCTCCTTCCACCCTCTCCTTCACCACTCTCTACTTCTCCCCTCTCTCCTTCCCCCTTCCTTCCCCTCTCTACTTCACCACTCTCCTTCAGCCCTCTCTCCTTCCTCCTTCCTCCTCCCCTCTCCTTCTCCCCTCTCTCCGTCCCACTTCCTTGCTCCTCCTTCACCCCTCTCCTTCCCCTCTCCTTCCACCCTCTCCTTCACCACTCTCTCCTTCTCCCCTCTCTCTTCTGCCTCTCCTCCCCCCCCCCCCTCACCTTCACTACTCTCTCCTTCTCTCCATTATTCTTCCACGTCTCCTTCCCCCCCTCTCCTTCACCACTCCCTCCTTCTCCCCTCTCTCCTTAGCCCACTCTCTCCTTCCCCCCTCTCGGCTTCTCACCTCTCTCCTTCTCCCCCTCACCTTCTACCCACTCCTTCACCACTCTACCCTTCTCCCCTCTCTCCTTCCCCGCTACCCCCCTATCTCCATCTCCCCACTCTCCTTTCCCCTTCTTTTCCCCCCTCCTTCTCCTCTCTCTCGTTCCCCCCCTCCTTCCCCCTTCCTCCTCGTCTCTCCTTTCTCCTTCCTACCCCATTTCCTTCCCCCACTCTCTCCTGCCCCCTCTCTCCTTCTCCCCTCTCTCCTCCCCTCTCACCTGCCCCCCTCTCCTTCACCACTCTATCGTTCTCCCCTCTCTCCTTCCCCTTTCCTTCCCTCCTCTCTCTTTCCCCACCTTCCCCCCCTCCTTCCCCCTTCCTCCTCGTCTCTCCTTTCTCCTTCCTACCCCATTTCCTTCCCCCACTCTCTCCTGCCCCCTCTCTCCTTCTCCCCTCTCTCCTCCCCTCTCACCTGCCCCCCTCTCCTTCACCACTCTATCGTTCTCCCCTCTCTCCTTCCCCTTTCCTTCCCTCCTCTCTCTTTCCCCACCTTCCCCCCTCTCCTTCCTCCTTCCTTCTACTCTCCCCTTCTCCCCTGTCTCCATCCCCTTCCTTCTCCTCTCTCTCTTTCCCCCTTCCTTCTCCCCACTCTCCTTCTCCCCTCTCTCCTTTCTCCTTCCTTCTACTCTTCCCTTCTCCCCTGTCTCCTTCCACCTTCCTTCCTTTCCCCACCTCCTTCTCCCCTGTCTTCTTCCCCCTTCCTTCCCGTCACTTGTTGTTCCTCCCTTCCCCACTCTCCTTCTCCCCTCTCTCCTTCCACCTTCCTTCCTCTCTCTCCCTCTCCCCTCTCTCCTTCCGCATTCCTTCTCCACTCTCCTTCTCCCCTCTCTCTTTCCCCATTCATTCCCCTCTCTCCTTCCCCCTTCCTCCTCCCCATTCCTTCTCCCCTCCCTCCGTCCCCATTCCTTGCTCCTCCTTCCCCCCTCTCTCCTTCCCATCTCCTTACCCCTCTCCTCCACCACTCTCTCCTTCTCCCCTCTCTCCTCCCCCCTTCCTTCTCCCCTCTCTTTATCCCCTCTCTCCTCCCCGCTTCCCTCTCCCCTCTCCTTACTCCCTCTCTCTTTCCCCCTTCCTTTGCCTCTCTCCTTCTCCCCCTCCTTCCCGGTCTCCTTCCACCCTCTCCTTCACCACTCTCTCCTTTTCCCCTCTCTCCTTCCCCACTCTCTCCTAGCCCCTCTCCTTCCCCCCTCACCTTCACCACTCTCTCCTTCTCCCGTCAATCCTTCCCGACCTCTCCTTCCCCCTCTCCTTTCCCCCCTCACCTTCACCACTCTCTCCTTCTCCCCTCAATCCTTCCCCACCTCTCCTTCCCCCCTCTCCTGCACCATTCTCTCATTCTCCCCTCTCTCCTTCCCCCTACTTTCCCCTCTCTCCTTCTCCCCTCTCCCTTCTCCCCTCTCTCCTTGCCCCTTCCTTCCCCTCTTTCCTTCCCAACTCTCTCGTTCCCCGCTCCCTCTTTCTCCACCTCTCCTGCCCCTTCCTTTCCCTCTCTCCTTTTCCCATCACTCCTTCCACCTTCCTTCCCCCCTCCTTCTCGCCTCTTTCCTTCTCCCCTCTCTCCTTCCATCTTCCATTCCCTCTCTCCTTCTCCCCTGTCTGCTTCCCCCTTCTTTCCCCTCTTTCCTTCACCACTCTCTCCTACCCCCTCTCCTTCTCCCCTCTCTCCTTCCCTCTTCTTTTCCCTCTCTCCATCTCTACCTCTCCTTCCCCTGTCATTACCCTCTTCCCTCCCCGCCTCACTCCTTCTCCACCTCTCCTTCCCCGTTCCATCCCCTCTCTCCTTCCCCCATCTCTCCTTCCCGCCTCTCTCCTTCTCCCTTCTTTCCTTCCATCCCTCTCCTTCCCCCTCTCCTTACCTCCTCTCCTTCACCACACTCTCCTTCTCCACTCTCTCCTTCCCCCTTCCTTCCCCTGTCTCCTTCCCCCACTCTCTCCTTCCCCCCTCTCTCCTTCTCCCCTCTCTATTTCTCCACTCTCTCCTTCCCCCCTCCCCCTCACCTTCACCACTCTCTATTTCTCCCCTCTCTCCTTCCCCCCCCCCACTTTCCCCCTCTCTCCTTCTCCCCTCTCTCCTTCACCCCTCTCTCCTCCCCCTCCCTTTCCCCACTCCTTCTCCCCTCTCTCCTTCTCGCCTTTCTCCATCCCCTTCTTTCTCCTCTCTCTCTTTCCCCCTTCCTTCTCCCCACTCTCCTTCTCCCCTCTCTCCTTCCTCCTTCCTTCTACTCTCCCCTACTCCCTGTCTCCTTCCACCTTCCTTCCTTGCCCCCTCTCCTTCTCCCCTCTCTCCTCCCCCTTCCTTCCCCTCTCTCCTTCTCACTTCTCTCCCTCCCCCTTCCTTCCCCTCTCTCCTTCACCACTCTCTCCTTCAGCCCTCTCTCCTTCCCCCTTCCTCCTACCCTCTCCTTCTCCCCTCTCTCCGTCCCCCTTCCTTGCTCCTCCTTCCTCCCCCCTCTCCTTCCCCCTCTCCTTCACCACTCTCTCCTTCTCCCCTCTCTCCTTTCCCCTTCCTTCCCCTCTCCTTCCCCGTTCCTTCTCCCCTCTCATTATCCCCTCTCTCTTTCCCCCTTCCTTCCCCTCTCTCCTTCTCCCCCTCCTTCACGGTCTCCTTCCACCCTCTCCTTCTCCCCTCTCTCCTTTCACCTTCCTTCCCCCCTCAACTTCACCACTCTCTCCTTCTCCCCTCTCTCATTCCCCCCTCACCTTCACCACTCTCTCCTTCTCCACTCTCTCCATCCCCCGTCCCCCGTCACCTTCACCACTCTCATTCTCCCCTCTCTCATTCTCCCCTCTCTCCTTCTCCCCTCTCTCCTTCTCCCCTCCCTTTCCCCTCTCCTTCTCCGCTCTCTCCGTCTCCTGTTTCTCCATCCCCCTTCCTTCTCCCTTCTCCTTCTCCTCTCTCTCTTTCCACCTTCCTTCTCCCCCCTCTCCTTCTCCCCTCCCTCCTTCCACCTTCCTTCCCCTCTCTCCTTCACCACTCTCTCCTTCAGCCATCTCTCCTTCCCCCTTCCTCCACCCCTCTCCTTCTCCCCTCTCTCCGTCCCCCTTCCGTGCTCCTCCTTCCCCCCTCTCTCCTTTCCCTCTCCTTCCCCCTCTCCTTCACCACTCCCTCCTTCTCCCCTCTCTCCTCCCCCCTTACTTCTCCCCTCTCCTTATCCCCTCTCTCCTCCCCCCTTCCCTTTCCCCTCTCCTTATCCCTTCTCTCTTTCCCCCTTCCTTCACCTCTCTCCTTCTCCCCCTCCTTCCCGGTCTCCTTCCACGCTCTCCTTCACCACTCTCTCCTTCTCCCATCTCTCCTTTCCCCGTCTCTCTTCCCCCTCTCCTTCCCCCCCTCACTTTCACTAATCTCTCCTTCTCTCCTTTCTTCTTCTCCATCTCCTTCCCCCCTCACTTTCACCACTCTCTCCTTCTCCCCTCTCTCCTTCTCACCTCTCTCCTTCCCCCTTGCTATTCCCCTCTCCTTATTCCCTCACTCTTTCCCCCTTCCTTCACCTCTCTCCTTCTCCCCCTCCTTCCCGGTCTCCTTCCACCCTCTCCTTCACCACTCTCTCCTTCTTCCATCTCTCCTTTCCCCGTCTCTCTTCCCCCTCTCCTTCCCCCTCACTTTCACTACTCTCTCCTTCTCTCCTTTCTTCTTCTCCATCTCCTTCCCCCTCACCTTCACCACTCTCTCCTTCTCCCCTCAATCCTTCTCCCCACTCCTTGACCCGTCTCCTGCACCATTCTCTCATTCTCTCCTCTCTCCTTCCCCCTACTTTCCCCTCTCTCCTTCTCCCCTCTCTCCTTCCGCCTTCCTTCTCCACTCTCCTTATCCCCTCTCTCTTTCCCCATTCATTCCCCTCTCTCCTTCGCCCTTCTCTCCTTCCTCCTCTCCGACCTCACTCTCTCCTTCCCCCTCTCCTTCCGCCCTCTCCTTCACCACTCTCTCCTTCTCCCCTCTCTCCTTCCCACAGCAACTTCAACACTCTCTCCTTTTCCCCACTCTCCTTCCCCCCTCAACTTCACCACTCTCTCCTTCTCCCCTCTCTCCTTCTCCCCTCAACTTCACCACTCTCTCCTTCTCCTCTCTCTCATTCCACCCTCGCCTTCACCACTCTCTCCTTCTCCACTCTCTCCTTCTCCCCTCCCCCCTCACCTTCACCACTCTCATTCTCCCCTCTCTCATTCTCCCTTCTCTCCTTCTCCCCTCTCTCCTTCTCCCCTCCCTTTCCCCTCTCCTTCTCCGCTCTCTCCTTCTCCCCTTTCTCCATCCCCCTTCCTTCTCCCTTCTCCTTCTCCTCTCTCTCTTTCCCCCTTCCTTCTCCCCACTCTCCTTCTCCCCTCTCTCCTTCCTCCTTCCTTCCACTCTCCCCTTCTCTCCTGTCTCCTTCCACCTTCCTTCCTTTCCCCAACTCCTTCTCCACTGTCTCCTTCCCCCTTCCTTCCCGTCTCTTGTTGTTCCTTCCTTTCCCCCTCTCCGTCTCCCCTCCCTCCTTCCACCTTCCTTCCCCTCTCTCCTTCACCACTCTCTCCTTCAGCCCTCTCTCCTTCCCCCTTCCTCCTCCCCTCTCCTTCTCCCCTCTCTCTGTCCCCCTTCCGTGCTCCTCCTTCCCCCCTCTCTCCTTCCCCTCTCCTTCCCCCTCTCCTTCACCACTCTCACCTTCTCCCCTCTCTCCTCCCCCCTTACTCCTCCCCTCTCTTTATCCCCTCTCTCCTCCCCCCTTCCTTTTCCCCTCTCCTTATCCCCTCTCTCTTTCCCCCTTCCTTCACCTCTCTCCTTCTCCCCCTCCTTCCCGGTCTCCTTCCACCCTCTCGTTCACCACTCTCTCCTTCTCCCATCTCTCCTTTCCCCGTCTCTCTTCCCCCTCTCCTTCCCCCCCTCACTTTCACTACTCTCTCCTTCTCTCCTTTCTTCTTCTCCATCTCCTTCCCCCCTCACCTTCACCACTCTCTCCTTCACCCCTCAATCCTTCCCCACCTCTCCTTCCCCCTCTCCATTCCCCCCACACCTTCACCACTCTCTCCTTCTCCCCTCAATCCTTCTCCCAACTCCTTCCCCCGTCTCCTGCACCATTCTCTCATTCTCCCCATTCTCCCTCTCCCCTCTCTCCTTCCCCCTTCCTTCCACTCTCCCCTTCTCCCCTTCCTTTCCCCCTTCCTTCTTCCCTCTCACCTTTCCCGTCTCCTTCCCCCCTCTCCTTCTCCCCTGTCTACTTGCCCCGTCTCGCTTCCCCCTCTCCTTCCCCCCCTCACCTTCAGTACTCTATCCTTCTCTCCATTCTTCTTCCCCGTCTCCTTCACCACTCTCTCCTTATCCCCTCTCTCCTTCGCCACCTCTCCTTCCCCCTCTCCTTTCCCCCCCCACCTTCACCACTCTCTCCTTCTCCCCTCAATCCTTCCCCACCTCTCCTTGCCCCCTCTTCTGCACCATTCTCTCATTCTCCCCTCTCTCCATCCCCCTACTTTCCCCTCTCTCCTTCTCCCCTCTCTCCTTCTCCCCTCACTCCATCCCCCTTCCTTACCGTTTCTCCTTCTCCCCTCTCTCCTTGCCCCTTCCCCTCTTTCCTTCACAACTCTCTCGTTCCCCGCTCCCTCTTTCTCCACCTCTCCTGCCCCTTCCTTTCCCTCTCTCCTTCTCCCATCACTCCTTCCACCTTCCTTCCCCCCTCCTTCTCGCCTCTTTCCTTCTCCCCTCTCTCCTTCCATCTTCCATTCCCTCTCTCCTTCTCCCCTGTCTGCTTCCCCCTTCTTTCCCCTCTTTCCTTCACCACTCTCTCCTACCCCCTCTCCTTCTCCCCTCTCTCCGTCCCTCTTCCTTTCCCTCTCTCCATCTCTACCTCTCCTTCCCCTGTCATTACCCTCTTCCCTCCCCGCCTCACTCCTTCTCCACCTCTCCTTCCCCGTTCCATCCCCTCTCTCCTTCCCCCATCTCTCCTTCCCGCCTCTCTCCTTCTCCCTTCTTTCCTTCCATCCCTCTCCTTCCCCCTCTCCTTACCTCCTCTCCTTCATCACACTCTCCTTCTCCACTCTCTCCTTCCCCCTTCCTTCCCCTGTCTCCTTCCCCCACACTCTCCTTCCCCCCTCTCTCCTTCTCCCCTCTCTATTTCTCCACTCTCTCCTTCCCCCCTCCCCCTCACCTTCACCACTCTCTATTTCTCCCCTCTCTCCTTCCCCCCCCACCTTCCCATTCTCTCCTTCTCCCCTCTCTCCTTCACCCCTCTCTCCTCCCCCTCCCTTTCCCCACTCCTTCTCCCCTCTCTCCTTCTCGTTTTCTCCATCCCCTTCTTTCTCCTCTCTCTCTTTCCCCCTTCCTTCTCCCCACTCTCCTTCTCCCCTCTCTCCTTCCTCCTTCCTTCTACTCTCCCCTACTCCCTGTCTCCTTCCACCTTCCTTCCTTCCCCCCTCTCCTTCTCCCCTCTATCCTCCCCCTTCCTTCCCCTCTCTCCTTCTCACTTCTCTCCCTCCCACTTCCTTCCCCTCTCTCCTTCACCACTCTCTCCTTCAGCCCTCTCTCCTTCCCCCTTCCTCCTCCCCTCTCCTTCTCCCCTCTCTCCGTCCCCCTTCCTTGCTCCTCCTTCCTCCCCCCTCTCCTTCCCCCTCTCCTTCACCACTCTCTCCTTCTCCCCTCTCTCCTTTCCCCTTCCTTCCCCTCTCCTTCCCCGTTCCTTCTCCCCTCTCATTATCCCCTCTCTCTTTCCCCCTTCCTTCCCCTCTCTCCTTCTCCCCCTTCTTCACGGTCTCCTTCCACCCTCTCCTTCCCCCCTCTCCTTCTCCCCTCTCTCCTTCCACCTTCCTTCCCCTCTCTCCTTCTCCCCTCTCTCCTTCCGCCTTCCTTCTCCACTCTCCTTCTCCCCTCTCTCTTTCCCCATTCATTCCCCTCTCTCCTTCGCCCTTCTCTCCTTCCTCCTCTCCGACCTCACTTTCTCCTTCCCCCTCTCCTTCCGCCCTCTCCTTCACCACTCTCTCCTTCTCCCCTCTCTCCTTCCCACCTCAACTTCACCACTCTCTCCTTCTCCGCTCTCTCCTTCCCCCTCAACTTCACCACTCTCTCCTTCTCCCCTCTCTCATTCCCCCCTCACCTTCACCACTCTCTCCTTCTCCACTCTCTCCTTCCCCCCCCCTCACCTTCACCACTCTCATTCTCCCCATCGCTCTCTCCCCTCTCTCCTCCCCCCCCACTTTCCCCCTCTCTCCTTCTCCCCTCTCTCCTTCACCCCTCTCTCCTCCCCCCTCCCTTTCCCCACTCCTTCTCCCCTCTCTCTTTCCCCATTCATTCCCCTCTCTCCTTCGCCCTTCTCTCCTTTCTCCATCCCCTTCCTTCTCCTCTCTCTATTTGCCCCTTCCTTCTCCCCACTCTCCTTCTCCACTGTCCCCTTCCTCCTTCCTTCTACTCTCCCCTACTCCCCTGTCTCCTTCCACCTTCCTTCCTTCCCCCCTCTCCTTCTCCCCTCTCTCCTCCCCCCTTCCTTCCCCTCTCTCCTTCACCACTCTCTCCTTCCACCTTCCTTCCCCTCTCTCCTTCTCCCCTCTCTCCTTCCGCCTTCCTTCTCCACTCTCCTTCTGCCCTCTCTCTTTCCCCATTCATTCCCCTCTCTCCTTCGCCCTTCTCTCCTTCCTCCTCTCCGACCTCACTTTCTCCTTCCCCCTCTCCTTCCGCCCTCTCCTTCACCACTCTCTCCTTCTCCCCTCTCTCCTTCCCACCTCAACTTCACCACTCTCTCCTTCTCCCCTCTCTCCTTCCCCCCTCAACTTCACCACTCTCTCCTCCCCTCTCTCCTTCCCCCCTCAACTTCGCCACTCTCTCCTTCTCCCCTCTCTCATTCCCCCCTCACCTTCACCACTCTCTCCTTCTCCACTCTCTCCATCCCACCTCCACCGTCACCTTCACCACTCTCATTCTCCCCTCTCTCATTCTCCCCTCTCTCCTTCTCCCCTCCCTTTCCCCTCTCCTTCTCCGCTCTCTCCGTCTCCTGTTTCTCCATCCCCCTTCCTTCTCCCTTCTCCTTCTCCTCTCTCTCTTTCCACCTTCCTTCTCCCCCCTCTCCTTCTCCCCTCCCTCCTTCCACCTTCCTTCCCCTCTCTCCTTCACCACTCTCTCCTTCAGCCCTCTCTCCTTCCCCCTTCCTCCACCCCCTCCTTCTCCCCTCTCTCCGTCCCCCTTCCGTGCTCCTCCTTCCCCCCTCTCTCCTTTCCCTCTCCTTCCCCCTCTCCTTCACCACTCTCTCCTTCTCCCCTCTCTCCTCCCCCCTTACTTCTCCCCTCTCCTTATCCCCTCTCTCCTCCCCCCTTCCTTTTCCCCTCTCCTTATCCCCTCTCTCTTTCCCCCTTCCTTCACCTCTCTCCTTCTCCCCCTCCTTCCCGGTCTCCTTCAACGCTCTCCTTCACCACTCTCTCCTTCTCCCATCTCTCCTTTCCCCATCTCTCTTCCCCCTCTCCTTCCCCCCCTCACTTTCACTAATCTCTCCTTCTCTCCTTTCTTCTTCTCCATCTCCTTCCCCCCTCACTTACACCACTCTCTCCTTCTCCCCTCTCTCCTTCTCACCTCTCTCCTTCCCCCTTGCTATTCCCCTCTCCTTATTCCCTCACTCTTTCCCCCTTCCTTCACCTCTCTCCTTCTCCCCCTCCTTCCCGGTCTCCTTCCACCCTCTCCTTCACCACTCTCTCCTTCTCCCATCTCTCCTTTCCCCGTCTCTCTTCCCCCTCTCCTTCCCCCTCACTTTCACTACTCTCTCCTTCTCTCCTTTCTTCTTCTCCATCTCCTTCCCCCCTCACCTTCACCACTCTCTCCTTCTCCCCTCAATCCTTCTCCCCACTCCTTCACCCGTCTCCTGCACCATTCTCTCATTCTCTCCTCTCTCCTTCCCCCCTACTTTCCCCTCTCTCCTTCTCCCCTCTCTCCTTCCGCCTTCCTTCTCCACTCTCCTTATCCCCTCTATCTTTCCCCATTCATTCCCCTCTCTCCTTCGCCCTTCTCTCCTTCCTCCTCTCCGACCTCACTCTCTCCTTCCCCCTCTCCTTCCGCCCTCTCCTTCACCACTCTCTCCTTCTCCCCTCTCTCCTTCCCACCGCAACTTCACCACTCTCTCCTTTTCCCCACTCTCCTTCCCCCCTCAACTTCACCACTCTCTCCTTCTCCCCTCTCTCCTTCTCCCCTCAACTTCACCACTATCTCTTCTCCTCTCTCTCATTCCACCCTCACCTTCACCACTCTCTCCTTCTCCACTCTCTCCTTCTCCCCTCCCCCTCACCTTCACCACTCTCATTCTCCCCTCTCTCATTCTCCCGTCTCTCCTTCTCCCCTCTCTCCTTCTCCCCTCCCTTTCCCTTCTCCTTCTCCTCTCTCTCTTTCCCCCTTCCTTCTCCCCACTCTCCTTCTCACCTCTCTCCTTCCTCCTTCCTTCCACTCTCCCCTTCTCTCCTGTCTCCTTCCACCTTCCTTCCTTTCCCCAACTCCTTCTCCCCTGTCTCCTTCCCCCTTCCTTCCCGTCTCTTGTTGTTCCTTCCTTTCCCCCTCTCCTTCACCACTCCCTCCTTCCACCTTCCTTCCCCTCTCTCCTTCACCACTCTCTCCTTCAGCCTCTCTCCTTCCCCCTTCCTTCTCCCCTCTCCTTCTCCCCTCTCTCCGTCCCCCTTCCGTGCTCCTCCTTCCCCCCTCTCTCCTTCCCCTCTCCTTCCCCCTCTCCTTCACCACTCTCACCTTCTCCCCTCTCTCCTCCCCCCTTACTCCTCCCCTCTCTTTATCCCCTCTCTCCTCCCCCCTTCCTTTTCCCCTCTCCTTATCCCCTCTCTCTTCCCCCTTCCTTCACCTCTCTCCTTCTCCCCCTCCTTCCCGGTCTCCTTCCACCCTCTCGTTCACCACTCTCTCCTTCTCCCATCTCTCCCTTTCCCCGTCTCTCTTCCCGCTCTCCTTCCCCCCCTCACTTTCACTACTCTCTCCTTCTCTCCTTTTTTCTTCTCCATCTCCTTCCCCCCTCACCTTCACCACTCTCTCCTTCACCCCCTCAATCCTTCCCCACCTCTCCTTCCCCCTCTCCATTCCCCCCTCACCTTCACCACTCTCTTATTCTCCCCTCTCTCCTTCTCACCTCTCTCCTTCCCCCTTGCTACTCCCTTCTCCTTATTCCCTCACTCTTTCCCCCTTCCTTCCCCTCTCTCCTTCTCCCCCTCCTTCCCGGTCTCCTTCCACCCTCTCCTTCACCACTCTCTCCTTCTCCCATCTCTCCTTTCCCGTCTCTCTTCCCCGTCTCCTTCCCCCTCACTTTCACTACTCTCTCCTTCTCTCCTTTCTTCTTCTCCATCTCCTTCCCCCCTCACCTTCACCACTCTCTCCTTCTCCCCTCAATCCTTCCCCACCTCTCCTTCCCCCTCTCCATTCCCCCCACACCTTCACCACTCTCTCCTTCTCCCCTCAATCCTTCTCCCAACTCCTTCCCCCGTCTCCTGCACCATTCTCTCATTCTCCCCATTCTCCCTCTCCCCTCTCTCCTTCCCCCTTCCTTCCACTCTCCCCTTCTCCCCTTCCTTTCCCCCTTCCTTCTTCCCTCTCACCTTCCCCGTCTCCTTCCCCCCTCTCCTTCTCCCCTGTCTACTTGCCCCGTCTCGCTTCCCCCTCTCCTTCCCCCCCTCACCTTCACTACTCTATCCTTCTCTCCATTCTTCTTCCCCGTCTCCTTCACCACTCTCTCCTTATCACCTCTCTCCTTCCCCACCTCTCCTTCCTCCTCTCCTTTCCCCCCCCCACCTTCACCACTCTCTCCTTCTCCCCACAATCCTTCCCCACCTCTCTTTGCCCCCTCTTCTGCACCATTCTCTCATTCTCCCCTCTCTCCTTCCCCCTACTTTCCCCTCTCTCCTTCTCCCCTCACTCCTTCCACCTTCCTTACCCTTTCTCCTTCTCCCCTCTCTCCTTCCCCCTTCCTTCCACTCTCCCCTTCTCCCCTTCCTTTCCCCCTTCCTTCTTCCCTCTCAGCTTCCCCGTCTCCTTCCACCCTACCTCTTTCTCCACCTCTCCTTCCCCTTCCTTCCCCTCTCTCCTTCTCCCATCACTCCTTCCCCCTTCCTTCCCTCCATCCTTTCCTCTCTCTCCTTCTCCCCCCTCTCCTCCCCCTTCCTTCCCCTCTCTCCTTCCCCACTCCTCCCCCTCTCCTTCCTCCCTCACTCCTTCCCCCCTCTCTTTTTCTCCACCTCTACTTCCCCCTTTCTTCCACTCTCTCCTTACCCCCATCTCTTTCCCCCCCCTCCTTATCCTCTCTCTCCTTCCCCCTATCTTCCCCCATCCTTTCCTCTCTCCTTCTCCCCCTGTCCTCCCCCTCTCCTTTCCCCCTCTCTCCTTCCACCCGCTTTCTCCTCTCTCTGCTTCTCCCCTCTGTCCTTTACCTGCCTTCCCCTCTCTCCTTCCCCACTTCTCTCTTTCTCCCCTCTCGCCTTCCCACCCCCTTCTCCTCTCTCTGTATCCCCTCTCTCCTCCCCCCTTCCTTCCCGTCTGTCCTTTTCCACTCTCTCCTTCCCCCTCTCCGTCCCCCCTCACTTTCACCACTCTCTCCTTCCCCTCTCTCCTTCACCACTCTCTCCTTCTCCCCTCTCTCCTTCCTCCCTCTCTCCTTCTCCCCTCTCTCCTTCTCCCCCCTTCCCCCTCTCCTTCTCCCCTCTCTCCTTCCCCTTTCCTTCCCCCCTCTCTCTTTCCCCACCTTCCCCCCTCTCTCCATCCCCCTCTCCTTCCCCTCTCTCCTTCCTTCCACTCTCCCCTTCTCTCCTGTCTCCTTCCACCTTCCTTCCTTTCCCCACCTCCTTCTCCCCTCTCTCCTTCCCCCTTCCTCCTCCCCTCTCCTTCTCCCCTCTCTCCGTCCCCCTTCCTTGCTCCTCCTTCCCCCCTCTCTCCTTCCCCTCTCCTTCCCCCTCTCATTCACCACTCTCTCCTTCTCCCCTCTCTCCTCCTCCCTTCCTTCTCCCCTCTCTCCTCCTCCCTTCCTTCTCCCCTCTCCTTATCCCCTCTCTCCTCCCCGCTTCCTTCTCCCCTCTCCTTATCCCCTCTCTCTTTCCCCCTTCCTTTGCCTCTCTCCTTCTCCCCCTCCTTCCCGGTCTCCTTCCATCCTCTCCTTCACCACTCTCTCCTTCTCCCCTCTCTCCTTCCCCCGTCTCGCTTCCCCCTCTCCTTCCCCCCCCTCATCTTCACTACTCTATCCTTCTCTCCATTCTTCTTCCCCGTCTCCTTCAGCACACTCTCCTCCTCCACTCTCTCCTTCCCCCTTCCTTCCCCTGTCTCCTATCCCCACTCTCTCCATCCCCCCTCTCTCCTTCTCCCCTCTCTCCTTCTCCCCTCTCTCCTTCTCCCCTCTCTCCTTCCCCACTCCCCCCTCACCTTCACCACTCTCTCTTTCTCCACTCTCTCCTTCCCCCCCCTTTCCCCTTCTCTCCTTCTCCCCTCTCTCCTCCCCCTCCCTTTCCCCACTCCTTCTCCCCTCTCTCCTTCTCCCCTTTCTCCATCCCCTTCCTTCTCCCTTCTCCTTCTCATCTCTCTCTTTCCCCCTTCCTTCTCCCCACTCTCCTTCACCCCTCTCTCCTTCCTCCTTCCTACTACTTTTCCCTTCTCCCCTGTCTCCTTCCACCTTCCTTCATTTCCCCACCTCCTTCTCCCCTGTCTCCTTCCCCCTTCTTTCCCGTCTCTTGTTGTTCCTTCCTTCCCCCGTCTCCTTCTCCCCTCTCTCCTCACCCCTTCCTTCCCCTCTCTCCTTCACCACTCTCTCCTTCCCCTTTCCTCCTCCCCTCTCCTTCTCCCGTCTCTCCGTCCCCCTTCCTTGCTCCACCTTCCCCTCTCCTTTCCCCTCTCCTTCACCAGTCTCTCCTTCTCCCCTCTCTCCTTCCCCCCTCTCCTTATTCCCTCTCTCTTTCCCCCTTCCTTCCCCTCTCTCCGTCTCCCCCTCCTTCACCACTCTCTCCTTCTCCCCTCTCTCTTCCGCCTCTCCTTCCACCCCTCACCGTCACTACTCTCTCCTTGTCTCCTTTCTTCTTCCACGCCTCCTTCCCCACTCTCTCATTCTCCCCTCTCTCCTTCCCCACTCTCTCCTTCTCCCCTCTCTCTTCCCCCTCTCCTTCCTCCCCTTACCTTCACTACTCTCTCCTTCTCTCCTTTCTTCTTCCACGTCTCCTTCCCACCCCTCCTTCACCACTCCCTCCTTCTCCCCTCTCTCCTTCCCCCACTCTCTCCTTCCTCCCTCTCTGCTTCTCCCCTCTCTCCTTCTCCCCTCTTTCCTTCTACCCACTCCTTCACCACTCTACCCTTCTCCCCTCTCTCCTTCCCCCCCTACCCCCCCTCTCTCCATCTCCCCACTCGCCTTTCCGCTTCCTTTCCCCCCTCCCTCTCCTCTCTCTCGTATCCCCCTCTCCTTCCCCCTTCCTCCTCCTCTCTCCTTTCTCCTTCCTACCCCATTTCCTTCCCCCACTCTCTCATTGCACCCTCTCTCCTTCTCCCCTCTCTCCTCCCATCTCACCTTTCCCCCCTCTCCTTCATCACTCTATCCTTCTCACCTCTCTCCTTCACCTTTCCTTCCCCCCTCTCTCCTTCCCCACATTCCCCCCTCTCTCCTTCTTCCTTCCTTCTACTCTCCCCTTCTCCCCTGTCTCCTTCCCCCTTCCTTCCTGTCTCTTGTTGTTCCTTCCTTCCCCCTCTCCTTCACCCCTCTCTCCTTCCACCTTCCTTCCCCTCTCTCCTTCTCCCCTCTCTCCTTACGCCCTCCTTCTCCACTCTCCTTCTCCCCTCTCTCTTTCCCCATTCATTCCCCTCTCTCCTTCGCCCTTCTCTCCTTCCCCCTCTCCTTCCACCCTTTCCTTCACCACTCTCTCCTTCTCCCCATCTCCTTCCCCCGTCTCGCTTTCCCCTCGCCTTCCCCCCCTCACCGTCACTACTCTATCCTTCTCTCCATTCTTCTTCCCCGTCTCCTTCACCACTCTCTCCTTCTCCCCTCTCTCCTTCCCCACTCTCTCCTAGCCGCTCTCCTTCCCCCCTCACCTTCACCACTCTCTCCTTCTCCCATCAATCCTTCCCCACCTCTCCTTCCCCCTCTCCTTTCCCCCCCTCACCTTCACCACTCTCTCCTTCTCCCCTCAATCCTTCCCCACCTCTCCTTCCCCCCTATCCTGCACAATTCTCTCATTCTCCCCTCTGTCCTTCCCCCTACTTTCCCCTCTCTCCTTCTCCCCTCTCTCCTTCACCCCTCTCTCCTTCCCTCTTCCTTCCACTGTCCCCTTCTCCCCTTCCTTTCCCCTTCCTTCTCCCCTCTCTCCTTGCCCCTTCCTTCCCCTCTTTCCTTCACAACTCGCTCTCCTTCCCCCCCTCCCTCTTTCTCCACCTCTCCTTCCCCTTTCTTCCCCTCTCTCCTTGTCCCATCACTTCTTCCACCTTCCTTCCCCCCTCCTTCTCGCCTCTTTCCTTGTCCCCCTCTCTCCTTCCATCTTCCATTCCCTCTCTCCTTCTCCCCTGTCTGCTTCCCCCTTCTTTTCCCTCTTTCCTTCACCACACTCTCCTACCCCCCTCTCCTTCTCCCCACTCTCCTTCCCTCTTCCTTTCCCTCTCTCCATCGCTACCTCTCCTTCCCCTGTTATTACCATCTTTCCTCCCCGCCTCACTCCTTCGCCACCTCTCCTTCTCCACCTCTCCTTCCCCGTTCCATCCCCCTCTCTCCTTCCCCCATCTCTCCTTCCCGCCTCTCTCCTTCTCCCTTCTTTCCTTCCCCCCTCACCTGCCCCCTCTCCTTACCCCCTCTCCTTCACCACACTCTCCTTCTCCACTCTCTCCTTCCCCCTTCCCCCCTCACCTTCACCACTCTCTCTTTCTCCCCTCTCTCCTTCCCCCCCCACTTTCCCCCTCTCTCCTTCTCCCCTCTCTCCTTCACCCCTCTCTCCTCCCCCTCCCTTTCCCCACTCCCTCTCCCCTCTCTCCTTCTCGCCTTTCTCCATCCCCTTCCTTCTCCCTTCTCCTTCTCCTCTCTCTCTTTCCCCCTTCCTTCTCCCCACTCTCCTTCTCCACTCTCTCCTTCCTCCTTCCTTCTACTCTCCCCTTCTACCCTGTCTCCTTCCACCTTCCTTCCTTCCCCCCTCTCCTTCTCCCCTCTCTCCTCCCCCCTTCCTTCCCCTCTCTCCTTCTCCCCTCTCTCCTTCCCCCTTCCTCCTCCCCTCTCTCCGTCCCCCTTCCTTGCTCCTCTTTCCTACCCCCTCTCCTTCCCCTCTCCTTCCCCCTCTCCTTCACCACTCTCTCCTACTCCCCCTCTCCTTTCCCCCTCCTTCCCCGTTCCTTCCCCCCTCTCTCCGTCCCCCTTCCTTGCTCCTCTTTCCTCCCCCCTCTCCTTCCCCCTCTCTTTCACCACTCTCTCCTTCAGCCCTCTCTCCTTCCCTCTTCCTTCCCCTCTCCTTCCCCCTTCCCTCTCCTTATCCCCTCTCTCTTTCCCCCTTCCTTCCCCTCTCTCCTTCTCCCCCTCCTTCCCGGTCTCCTTCCCGCCGTCTCCTTCACCACTCTCTCCTTCTCCCCTCAATCCTTCCCCCCTCTCCTTCACCACTCTCTCATTGTCCCCTCTCTCCTTCCCCCCCCTCCTTCCCCCCTCTCCTGCACCATTCTCTCATTCTCCCCTCTCTCCTTCCCCCTTCTTTCCCCTATGTCCTTCTCCCCTCTGTCCTTCTCCCCTCGCTCCTTCCCCCTTCCTTACCCTTTCTCCTTCTCCCCTCTCTCCTTCCCCCTTCCTCCTCCCCTCTCTCCGTCCCCCTTCCTTGCTCCTCTTTCCTCCCCCCTCTCCTTCCCCTCTCCTTCCCCCTCTCCATCACCACTCTCTCCTTCTCCCCCTCTCCTTTCCCCCTCCTTCCCCCTTCCTTCCCCCCTCTCTCCGTCCCCCTTCCTTGCTCCTCTTTCCTCCCCCCTCTCCTTCCCCCTCTCCTTCCCCCTCTCTTTCACCACTCTCTCCTTCAGCCCTCTCTCCTTCCCTCTTCCTTCCCCTCTCCTTCCCCCTTCCTTCTACCCTCTCCTTATCCCCTCTCTCTTTCCCCCTTCCTTCCCCTCTCTCCTTCTCCCCCTCCTTCCCGGTCTCCTTCCCCCCGTCTCCTTCACCACTCTCTCCTTCTCCCCTCAATCCTTCCCCCCCTCTCCTTCACCACTCTCTCATTGTCCCCTCTCTCCTTCCCCCCTCCTTCCCCCCTCTCCTGCACCATTCTCTCATTCTCCCCTCTCTCCTTTCCCCTTCTTTCCCCTGTGTCCTTCTCCCCTCTGTCCTTCTCCCCTCGCTCCTTCCCCCTTCCTTACCCTTTCTCCTTCTCCCCTCTCTCCTTCCTCCTTCCTTCCACTCTCCCCTTCTCCCCTGTCTCCTTCCCCCTTCCTTCCCCGCCTTCTACCCCCTCTCCTTCTCCCCTCTCCTTCACCATTCTCTCATTCTCCTCTCTCTCCTTCCCCTTTTCTTCCTCTCTCTCCTTCCCCCCATCCCTCTCTCTCCTTCTCCCCTCTCTCCTTCTGCCTTCCTTCTCCCCTCTCCTTCTCCCCTCTCTCGTTCCCCATTCATTCCCCTCTCTCCTTCGCCCTTCTCTCCTTCCCCCTCTCCTACCTCCCTCTCTCCTTCCCCCCACGTCTTCTCCACTTTCTCCTTCTCCCTTCCTTCTCCCTTCTCCTTCTCCACTCTCTCTTTCCCCCTTCCTTCTCCCCCCTCTCCTTCTCCCCTCACTCTTTCCTCCTTCCTTCCACTCTCCCTTTCTCCCTTGTCTCCCTCCACCTTCCTTCCTTTCCCCACCTCCTTCTCCCCATTCATTCCCCTCTCTCCTTCGCCCTTCTCTCCTTCCCCCTCTCCTACCTCCCTCTCTCCTCCCCCCTTGCCTTCTCCATTTTCTCCTTCTCCCTTCCTTCTCCCTTCCTTCTCCATTCTCCTTCTCCTCTCTCTCTTTCCCCCTTCCTTCTCCCCCCTCTCCTTCTCCCCTCTCTCCTTCCTCCTTCCTTCCACTCTCCCCTTCTCCCTTGTCTCCCTCCACCTTCCTTCATTTCCCCAACTCCTTCTCCCCTGTCTGCTTCCCCCTTCCATCCCGTCACTCGTTATTCCTTCCGTCCCCCCCCCCTCCTCGCCTCTCTCCTCCCCCCTTCCTTCCCCTCTCTCCTTCTCCTCCTCTCCTTCTCCCTTCCTTCCCCTCTCTCCTTCACCACCCTCTGCTTCAGCCCTCTCTCCTTCCCCCTTCCTCCTCCCCTCTCCTTCTCCCCTCTCTCCTTCCCCCTCACCTTCCCTTCTCTCCTTCACCACTCTCTCCTTCTCCGCTCTCTCTTTCCCCCCTTCCATTCCCTGTCCTTTCCCCTTCCTTCTCCCCCTCCTTCTCCACTCTCTCTTTCCCCCTTCCCTTCTCTCCTTCCCATTCCCTCCTCCCCCTTCTCCTCTCTCTCCTTATCCCTCTCCTCCCCCCTTCTCCTTCTCCTCTCTCTCCTACCACTTCCTTCCCCTCTCTCCTTCTACCCTCTCTCCTTCCCCCTCCTACCCCCTCTCCTTCCCTACTCTCTCCTTCCCCCTCTCTCTTTTTCCACCTCTTGCCCCCTTCCCTTCTCTCCTTCCCCCACTCCCTTCTTCCCCCCTCTTTTTCCCTTTCCTTCTCCCCTCTCTCCTTCCCCCTCTCCTCCCCCTCTCCTTCTCCCCTTTCTCCTACTCCCTTCTCTCCTTCCCCCTTCTTTCCCCCTCTCCTTCTCCCCTCTCTCCTTCCCCTCTCCTTCCCCCTTCCTTCTCCCCTCTCCTACTCCCCTCGCTCCTTCCCCGTTCCTTCCACTCTCCCCTTCTCCCGTCTCCTTCCCCCTTCCTTTCCGCCCTCCTTCTTCCCTCTCACCTTCCCCGTCTCCTTCCCGCCTCTCCTTCTCCCCTCTCTCCTTGCCCCTTCCTTCCCCTCTTTCCTTCACCATTCTCTCCTTTCCCCCTCCCTCTTTCTCCACCTCTCCTTCCCCTTCCTTCCCCTCTCCTTCTCCCCTCTCTCCTTCCCCCCTCCCTCTCGCCTCTTTCCTTCTCCCCTGTCTCCTTCCATCTTCCATTCCCTCTGCTTCCCCCTTCCTTCCCCTCTTTCCTTCACCACTCTCTCCTTCCCCCTTGCCTTCTCCCCTCCCTCCTTCCCTCTTCCTTCCCCGCTCTCCATCTCCACCTCTCCTTCCCCGTCCTTCCCCTCTTTCCTCCACGCCTCTCCTTCCCCCTTCCTTTCCCCCTTCCTTCTCCTCTCTTTCCTTCACCCTCTCCTTCCCCCTTCCTTCTCGTCTCTCCTTTCTCCTTCCTACCCCATTTCTTTACCCCACTCTCTCCTTCCCCTCTCTCCTTCTCCCATCTCACCTTCCCCCCTCTCCTTCACCACTCTATCCTTCTCCCCTCTCTACTTCCGCTTTCCTTCCCCCCTCTCTCCTTCCGCACCATCCCCCCTATCTTCTTCCCCCCTCTCTCCTTCCCCCTCTCCTTCCCCCCTCTCTCCTTCTCCCCTCTCTCCTCTCACCTTCCTTAGAAGATAGAACATAGAAGAATACAGCGCAGTACAGGCCCTTCGCCCTCGATGTTGCACCGATGAAAGCCCACCTAACCTACACTAACCCACTATCCTCCATATACCTATCCAATGCCCGCTTAAATACCCATAAAGAGGGAGAGTCCACTACTGCTACTGGCAGGGCATTCCATGAACTTACGACTCGCTGAGTGAAGAACCTACCCCTAACATCAGTCCTATATCTACCCCCCCCCCCCCTTAATTTAAAGCTATGCCCCCTTGTAATAGCTGACTCCATACGTGGAAAAAGGTTCTCACTGTCAACCCTATCTAACCCCCTAATCATCTTGTACACCTCTATCAAGTCACCCCTAAACCTTCTTTTCTCCAATGAAAACAACCCCAAGTGCCTCAGCCTTTCCTCATAGGATCTTCCTACCATACCAGGCAACATCCTGGTAAACTTCCTCTGCACCCGTTCCAGTGCCTCCACATCCTTCCTATAGTATGGCGACCAAAACTGCACACAATATTCCAGATGCGGCCGCACCAGAGTCTTATACAACTGCAGCATGACCTCAGGACTCCGGAACTCAATTCCTCTACCAATAAAAGCCAGTACGCCATATGCCTTCTTCACTGCACTATTTACCTGGGTGGCAACTTTCAGAGATCTGAGTACATGGACACCAAGATCCCTCTGCTCTTCCACACTACCAAGTATCCGACCATTAGCCCAGTACCCCATCTTTGTATTACTCTTACCAAAGTGAATCACCTCACACTTAGCTACATTGAACTCCATTGGCCACCTTTCTGCCCAGCTCTGCAGCTTCTCTATATCCCGCTGTAACCTTCCATATCCTTCCTCACTGTCTACAACTCATCCGACTTTCGTATCGTCCGCAAACTTGCTCACCCAACCTTCTAACCCTTCCTCCAGGTCATTTATAAAAATGGCAAACAGCAATGGTCACAAAACAGATCCTTGCGGAACACCGCTAGTGACGACACTCCAAGATGAACCTTTGCCATCAACTACTACCCTCTGTCTTCTTCCAGCCAGCCAATTCCTCATCCAAACCTCCAACTCACCCTCAATGCCATATCTCTGTATTTTCTGCAGTAGCCTACCATGGGGGACCTTATCAAACGCATTACTAAAATCCATATACACCACATCTACCGCTTTCCCCTCATCTACCTCCTTAGTCACCTTCTCAAAGAATTCAAAAAGGTTTGTGAGGCACGACCTGCCCTTCACAAAACCATGCTGACTATCCTTGATCACATTATTCTTATCCAGATGTGCATAAATCCTATCCCTTACAATTCTCTCTGAGACTTTGCCCACAAAGTCCTTCTTTGCCCTTCTCCCCTCTACTTCTCCCCTCTCTCTTTCCCCATTCATTCCCCTCTCTCCTTCGCCCCTCTATCCTTCCCCCTCTCCTTCCCCCCTCACCTTCACCACTCTCTCTTTCTCCCCTCTCTCCTTGCCCCCTTCCACCCCTCACCTCTCTCCTTCTCCCCTCTCTCCTCCCCCTCCCTTCCCCCTCTCCTTCTCCGCGCTCTCCTTCTCCCCTCTCTCCTTCCTCCTTCCTTCCACTCTCCCCTTCTCCCCTCTCTCCTCCTCCCTTCCTTCACCTCTCTCCTTCTCCCTTCCTTCACCTCCCTCCTTCTCCCCTCTCTCCTTCCCCCTTCCTTCCCCTCTCTCCTTCACCACTCTCTCCTTCAGCCCTCTCTCCTTCTCCCCCTCCTTCTCCATCTCCTTCCACCCTCTCCTTCACCACTCTCTCCATCTCCCCTCTCTCCTTCCCCCGTCTCTCTTGCCCCTCTCCTTCCCCCCCTCACCTTCACTACTCTCTCCTTCTCTCCCCTTCCTTCCCCGTCTCCTTCCACCCTCTCCTTCACCACTCTCTCCTTCTCCCCTCTCGGCTTCCCCTGTCTCTCTTCCCCCTCTCCTTCCCCACCTCACATTCACCACTCTCTCCTTCTCCCCTCTCTCCTTCCCCTTCACCTTCACCCTCTCCTGCACCACTCTCTCATTCTCCCCTCTCTCCTTCCCAGGTCTGTCTTCCCCCTCTCCTTCCCCCCCTCCCCTTCACTACTCTCTCCTTCTCTCCTCTCTCCTTCCCCGTCTCCTTCCCCCCGTCACTTTCTCCCCTCTCTCCTTCCCCCTCTCCTTCCTCCCTCACCTTCACCACTCTCTCTTTCTCCCCTCTCTCCTTCCCCATCACCTTCTCCCTCTCCTTCATCACTCTCTCCTTCTCCCCTCTCTCCTTCCCCCCCTCATTCCCCCTCTCCTTCTCCACTCGCTCCTTCCACCTTCCTTCCCCTCTCTCCTTCTCACATCACTCCTTCCCCCTTCCGTCCCTTCCCCTCCCCTCTATGCTTCCCCCTTCTTTCCCTTTTTCCTTCACCACTCTCTTCTTTCCTCCTCTCCTTCTCCCCTCTCTCCTTCCCTCTTCCTTCCCCTCTCTCCATCTCCACGTCTCCTTCCCCTGTCCTTACCCTCTTTCCTCCCCGCCCCTCTCCTCCTCCACCTCTCCTTCCCCCTTCCATCCCCTCTCTCCTTCCCCCATCTCTCCCTCCCCGCCTCTCTCTCCTCCTCCACCTCTCCTTCCAACTTCCATCCCCTCTCTCCTTCTCCACTCACCTTCACCACTCTCTCTTTCTCCCCTCTCTCCTTCCTCCCTTCCCCCCTTACCTTCACCACTCTCTCTTTCTCCCCCTCTCCTTCCCCCTTCCCCCCCTCTCCCCTCTCTCCTTCTATCCTCTCTCCTCCCCCTCCCTTCCCCCTCCCCTTCTCCGCTCTCTCCTTCTCACCTTTCTCCTTCCCCTTCCTTCTCCCTTCTCCTTCTCCTCTCTCTCTTTCCCCCTTCCTTCTCTCCACTCTCCTTCTCGCCTCTCTCCTTCCTCCTTCCTTCCACTCTCCCCTTCTCCCCTCTTTCATCCCCCCTTCCTTCCCCTCTCTCCTGCTCCCCTCCTTGCCTTCTCTCCTTCACTACTCTCTCCTTCAGCTCTCTCTCCTTCCCCCTT